>NC_134696.1:21551972-21831972 GCF_050947455.1 Rhinoderma darwinii
GCCAAGGCCTTTGAGATTGCTGCCATTATAAATAACTACATTGTGAGACAGCTATTGTATAGAACTTAGGATAATTCTATTTTTGCAATATTAAAGGGGTTTTCCCATGAGGGACATTTATGACATATCCACAGAATATCCAACAAAGCAAATCTTCAAAAAGGTTTTATTGTCAAAACATCTTGCGACAAACAGGCAACGTTTCGACCCGCAGTGAGTGAAGGGTCTTTCTCAAGCCTCAGGATTCCTCGACTATAAACTGATTACAGGCTTTGCAGTGATCCCCTGTTTTAGGTGGGGAAAGCAGGCAGCAGGTGTTCAATTTTTCTGTAGCACCCCCAAAGGACAAGAGAAGTATTAAACAGTTACCATTAAATCAATTTACTATCTGTGAATGGGATAATCCAGGATTAAAATTTAGGGGGTTGGAAAAAAGCAACTCGCAATGCGCGCCATGTTAAATTTTGCTTTGTTTGATCTCACCCCTCGCTACTACCTTCAATATGTAAGCCACACCGTCAACATAAGAAAAAAATTATAGGGGTGGGTCTTGGTGGTGGTGGGGCAATGGGGACAATCACCCTCCCTAGACCACTGCGTCGCTTTGGATTTATCCAATAGATAGCGGACTATTTTGATTATACTTTCTTTACTTTCTGGCTCCCCTTCAGCTCCTGGAGCGGTCACTTGGGGTCCTGACACCATCCATCATCGGGACGTAATATGTGGTGACCAGCACCTAAAGCTGAAGAGTGGGGAGGCGGAGCAGTGAGTAGTTAGTATAAGCGTCAAATTGACTAATTGACCAGGCACCTCAATTCCTTCAGACCCCAGACCACACCCCTACAACCCTTACATTACTCTAGACCCCAGACCAAATCCCTAAATTACTTCAGACACCAAAGCAGACTCCTACATTACTTCAGATTCCAGACCAGACCTCTACATTACTTCAGATCCCAGACCAGAGCTCTACATTACTTTAGAACCCAGACCAGATCCCTCAATTATTTCAGACCCCAGACCAGATCCCTAAATTACTTCAGACACCAAACCAGACCTCTACATTACTTCAGATCCCAGACCAGAGCTCTACATTACTTTAGAACCCAGACCAGATCCCTCAATTATTTCAGACCCCAGACCAGATCCCTAAATTACTTCAGACACCAAACCAGACCTCTACATTACTTCAGATCCCAGACCAGACCTCTACATTACTTTAGACCCCAGATCAAACCCCTACATTACTTTAGACCCCTAACTAAACTTTAGACCCCAACCCAGACTCTAGATAATCATACCTCAGACTAGACCCTCTATATTTTCACATTTCCCCACTCCTGTCTTCTCATCAGCTCTGGAGATAAAGAGGAGCCTGTAACGTTGATGGGTAAAGTTTTATCGGCCATTATGTATTGTATTAATCCAATAAATAACGGGTGATTTTTTTTTTTTTTATTTAAGCCATTTTTTTAGGGTGGGATTACTCCATTGCCTTCCCTATCCTAAATCCACCCCTATATCAGTGCAATACAAGGACGTGCTGGGTCTTTAAAGCAATACATGCTTTTTGTAGCCACCTTCCACTTTGGGTAAAAGTTGCTAATCCTGAATAGGGAACTCCCCTTTATTAACTCAGATTTTCAGAACTGGGTATTTGAAAATGGATTAAAAGAGGTTGTTTCTTCATAGACAATTCCTTTCATATTGAAGTCACTGCGGCGATCAACCACATTGGGTCCAGCTCCTGGCACCCCAACAAATAGATGATTTTGCCTTTTCTGGCCAGATATTTGTAGTAGTACATGGCAGCCATTCAGATGTAGGCTCTCTGTTCTAGCCCAAAGATGGGTATCCCCAGCAATATACCTCCATCTATGGTGCCCATATTCCCAAATAGGGCTCATGAACAGGGGTTTTCATTTGAGACAACTCTAAGGGTATGTTCACACGGCCTATTTTCGGCCGTTTTTCGGGCCGTAAACGAGAAATCGGAAGCAGAAAACGGCGTTCTGTTCCGACGGAGTGTTTTTCTCAGCGTTTTTTACGCGGAAAAAAAACGGCCGTGAAAAAGAGCAGGACACTTCTTGGGTCGCTTTTGGAGCCGTTTTCCATAGACTATTGCAAAAAGCTCCAAAAACGGCCGCGAAAACCACCGCGGAAATCGCGAGTGGCTTAAAAAACGTCTGAAAATCAGGAGCTGTTTTCCCTTGAAAACAGCTCCATATTTTCAGACGTTTTTTAGTAAGCGTGTGAACATACCCTAAGGGTATGTTCACACGGCTTAGCAAAATACATCTGAAATTACGCAGCGGTTTTCAAGCGAAAACAGCTCCTGATTTTCAGACGTTTTTGTAACAACTCGCGTTTTTCGCGGCGTATTTTATGGACGTTATTGGAGCTGTTTTTCAATGGAGTCAATGAAAAACAGCTCCAAAAACGTCCCAAGAAGTGTCCTGCACTTCTTTTGACGAGCCGTCATTATACGCGCCGTATTTTGACAGCGACGCGTAAAATAAAGGCTCGTGGGTACAGAACATCGTAAAACCCATTGCAAGCAATGGGCAGATGTTTGTAGGCGTATTAGGGGCCTTTTTTCAGGCGTAATTCGAGGCATAAAATGCCTGAATTACGTCTGAAAACACTGCGTGTGAACATACCCTTAAGGTCATTTAAAAAGAGACCAGTCATCAAACATGAGTCCATATGTAGCAGATCTTAATTTGCTATGTTATTTGCGCTTTTCCATAAGACTGCAGATAAACCTACTGTTTACAACTTACAATGAATAAATGTGCAAAATGAGAAATTCAGCTCTGTATATTTGTATATAATGCATGGTTATGATTGTACGCGCTCAAGGCACAGAGGTAAATGCAATCTCATCCCAGTGTGGCATCTTCTAATTGCAGACATGCATGTTGGAATAAATTAGTAAAACACCAATTTGCATTTCTGCTTAAATTGTGTTTTGTAAATGAGCTCCTTTATTCCCCGCGCTGCACACTGATTCCTCATCCAGCCACAGTGCAAAGTGTGTTATTGCTTTATAATTCAGAGGTTATAATAATAATGCAGAAGACTTTTATTTGCATATGTTCTGAGCGAAAAACATCAAAAATATCACCTTCAGTGTACCCTCTGCATATCTGTAATCTCATCAGAATTCTCTAAAGACGACCGGTCAGCTCTCCTGACTTGTCTGTTTTAATAAATACTTACAATCCCGTAAAATAACGATCCTAGAGCATCTTTTCTCAGAGCTGCATTATGCCGCTCCTCAGTTATTCCTCCTGGCAATGTATAAATGGGCTTGTCAGTGGGGCATGTTCCTACACAGTGTATACTGTCCAATCAGTGCTGATAGGGTCAGACGTATAGGGTCACACCCTATTCCTTAAGTGGAATGGGAAAGCCTAGTTGTCAATTTATTCATACATTTCCAGGCGGAATAACAGAGAAGCATCAGAAACACCCATTTTTGTTACTTTCTTCTCTCTGACCCACACAAACCGATTCCAGGCATAGCTAACATGGAAGCCTCTCTCCCTCTTCCTCGTCTGCTGTTATGGGCACCAGTTGCCTATAACCACATTTGGATGCCCCTCACCAACATACTGAGAAACCGGGCAGATGGAACAACAGGAATCAGCGCTATTTGCGCAACTTATACACGGCATAGGAGAAAGTCATGACGCCTCTCTTCGGCACCTCCGCAGATAACAGGGGTTCAACTTATTCTGAAAGGGTGCTTCAAGATCATATTATTCTCTCTTCTATAGGAACCCGCAGATTTGGCCACTGTTCATTGAAATGGGGATAACATGATCTCTATTCTTCATAATGATCGTCACCCCTCCCCCCCTCCCCAAAGCATCCTCCCTCACTTTCCCACTAAAAGCATATAATGGGTTATCAGATGGTGGATTGGAGACGTGGGAAGTAATCCAGGTGCCCTGACCATTTGACTGCATGGGGTCCATATATGTTTACATGGTGGTCCTGATAGTTCGCTAGGACTTTTTCTGCCATTTTCGTTCTCAGAGAGTCCGAAACATCAATGCCTCGCGAGAACGATGCTTGCACCTAGAAGGTTATGTACCCCATTTACCAACGGTACCCCACTGGAAGCGTATATTTTTATTTTTTCTCATTCTTCCCCATGCTCGTGGAGTTTGGAGTACCCGCCTCTCCTTTTGCTTACCTGGATCCTTTCACAGTAGCGCCCATATTTGCTGTCACCCAGATTTTCACAGGCATTGTATGGCATATAAATACCTACTGCCCCTCCTTCCCATTGCTTTGCCTGTTTAGTCATTACCACCCTATTATTTTTGTTTCATTAGTTTTGGCATGAACCAGGATAAAAAGAGCTATAGATCTGTTCTACATAAAAGTGTGATGCTCTGCATAGAATTGTTGCAAGCTTCATAAAAATAAAAATAATTGAAATATGATGAATCAATTTTTGGGAAAGTTATACCAGTGATTATTATCCATAATAATGCTGCATCCGAGGCTATGATCTATGTGGCGTTCTCGAATAGTCATATAATACAGACTGTATATTAAATATTCCAGGCACATTTAGTCATTATAATGCATTAAACCCTATTATAGGAGACGCAACTCCACAATTGTCTCTCAGCAGGATCATCTCGGGAGCGTCACAGTCTCATACTGAGTAAGGACAGTTTTTGCGTGAGTCTCTCGTCTCTTCTTTTTATACTTTTATAGGTTCTGACAGATCTGTCATTTTATTTGAACAGTAAGAGATTTGGAACCTTGCTCTGTATTATGACTTAAGATGATTCCCCGGGCTCCTACTAAATGTTCTTTTATATTTCATGTGCACCATAAAACAAAGACGTTTCTTACGGAAAACTACTCCCCAGACAACTGACACCGGCTACAATATAGCATAATGGACAATTGCCTCGTTCAAAGGAAATCTGATCGCATGATCTATACATGTAATATATATCCAATATGATGTAGCAGTTTATTTAAGACACATACTTCCTTTCTACATTGTCTGTATAATGCAGCAGAGTGTGTGTGCTTTATGGCAGCTGCAATGAATGGGAGTTAATGGACGGAAAAGGGTCAATAGACTTATACAGTTTCCAGGAAGTGATAGAGTACAGACCCTCCCTCAGAGACCATAAGTAGCAGGGAGCTGTGTATAGAGCCTTATCTGTGTATATAGACTCTCTTTCTATAGATCAGCAGTCATGACTCTTATATTATTCTAGTGATCATGGCAGCACATCTCATAGAAACATCTAAAAAAGTTCATTCAGCATCTTGCCCCCTAGTTTTATCTTAGAGATGAAGAAAGATCTCTGTACTAAATGATGTTCCACTCTATGGGGACACTACTATTATTTACCTCAGACATATTCGGTGGTGCAGAGATCTCGGAGGTAAAAGTCAAGTGGGGCACATTTTTTGGAAGAGCCCAGGGCCCCTTTTATTGTAGAGATCACTGGGGCTCCCAGCTCATAGACATATCACTACAGATATGGCTTCAGGGGTTACAGTGAGGACATGCCCCTGTTTGGCAAAGCTGTAGTATGTGCCCTTAAGCCCCAGATACCCCAACCAATACCCCATAACCCATCATGTTCTTTCATAGACATATTTTGAAGGTCTTTGTCCCCACTGCAAAATCGGTAACAGCCCCCACCTACTACATGCCATTTATAATACAGCCATTTTTATGTGGCAGAGGGATCTTTAAGTCGCCTCAAGCACCAGAGCAATGAGTGTGTCCCTGTTCTTAAAGGTTTTATCCCAAAATCAACATTTTATCACCTATCCACAGTTTTGACCCCCACTGATCATTAGAACATATGTCCCAAGCTTCCCGTTCCTCCTCACTGCATCCCCCACAGTGAAGAGGAGCTTGAATGGAGTGGCGGTTGACAGGGGCGTAACTGGAATTCATAAGAAACCATATTGAAATTATATAGGCCCCCACCACGAACTGGCAAAGCAGTATAAAAAGCAATAATTGCAGGTATAGATAATAGCGCCATATATCAGAGAACCCACATAGTAGTGCTAGATAGCAGAAGGCCACCAACTTGTTATTCTCCACAAAATGGAATAATGTTGTTGCACCCGATTGGACCCCCTCAACCTCTGGGCCCCGTAGAAACTGCTATGCCTGCTATGGCTGTAGTTACGCCCATGCGGTCAAGCATAAGCCCTGCCGTTCCATTTAATCTCTATGAGACTGATGGAAATAGCCAAACGCTGCACTCGGCTATCCAGGTCAGTCCCATAGACTTTGAATGAAGCGGCACCATGCATGCTCGACCGCCACTCCATTCAAAGTTCTCCTGAAAGGAGGGATGGGGACTCTGGAGACCTCTTCTAGTAAATTCTGGGGGTCCCAGCCCTCCTCACTGATCTTGTGCATAGATGATACATGTTGATCTTGGAATAACCCCTTGAAATATTAGTCATATGCATATACACTCCTCAACATTGAAATTGCAACACCTAGAAAGAAAAGTTTTGGAATTGTGGATCGATCACAGGATCGACAGACATGTTAATGATATGCAAATGATAAAAAAAATAAAACAAAATATTCCAAACATCTTGATTTATTCAGTATCGAGAATGAGCGCCAGATATACACACACTTACATGCCTTGACATGCTATCAATGAGGTTATTAATGGTTGTCTGAGGAATGATATGCCACGCTGAATGCACTTTGGCACGCAAACCATGAAGATTAGCTGCTGGCGACTCCCTTTGCAATTGTCGACCAATGACGTCTCAGATGCGCTCGATGTGAGACAAGTCCGGAGATGCTGCAGGACACGGCAGAAGGTTTAGTCCACACACACTAGCACGAGCAACATGTGGTCTGGCATTGTATTGTTGAAAAACGGCTTCTGGGACACATTGGAGAAATGGTCGTACCACTGGTTCTACGACCAAATCAATGTAACGCCGAGCTGTTAGTGTACCTAAAATAAAGACTAGAGGGGTCCGGCTACTGTACATTATGCCACCCCACACCATAATCCCAGGAGTAGGACTGGTGTGACGTTAACTTGTGAAGGCCTTTTCATGGCGTTGCCCACGTGGTCTCCGCATCAATCTCTGGCTATCATTGCGTCTGAGTCAAAAGTGGGACTCATTGCTGAAGAGGATAGACCTCCATTCCAGCCTCCATTGCCGTCTTGCTGTTCACTATGATAGCTTTTGAGAGCGGTGGCGTGTGATCTATGGCACACCTGTAGCTGAAAGTCTGGCTCGTAGCCCAATGTTGGGCAAACGCCTTCTGAGGGTTTGTGTGGACACTGGTTGCTGCCCTAGGCTTGGGACGTGATTTCCAATTTCACTTGCAGTACAGAATGAATCACTACGCACCATTCTTCCAATCAGACGATCCATCCGTGGAGAGGTTCACCTCTGCGCACCTCTTGCTGTCTTTCCCGTTCGTCGTTGTTCTCCCAACCTCCGGGACACGCAACGTTGAACAGTGCTGACAGATCTGATTATCTGTCCGTGCAGAGGTTTTGCATCTCATGTCAGCACTGTTCAACGTTGCGTGTCTCGGAGGTTGGGAGAACAACATGGAACGGGAAAGACAGCAAGAGGTCTCCGGAGGCGAACCTCTTCCTGGATGGATCATCTGATTGGAAGAATGACGTGTAGCGATCTGCCGGAGTGGTAAACCAAGGTCTCTCAGTTCAAGGATTCTGTCCCTCTCATTTTGCGACAAGTAGTGATAACTGGCACGTCGACGAACAGGAGGCATCGCACAATCATCCCACACCACTTGATCCGATTTTTGAGGTTTCATCAGGCTAAAAAACTTTCTTTAAATCTGGCTCTTGTGCCCCTCCACATGCCACAGGTTGGCGCTAGGTGCTGGAAAATGTGATCATTTCCGGATCTTAGCGACACCTTTTACTTCCCCGATTCACATAACCGTACTGCTTGTCCTTTTTGCTGTTGCAACTTCAATGTTGAGGAGTGTAATATCAGATGCATTAATTGCTACAATAATAAACATTTTTCTTCCCTTCCTGTCACATTTTGCCGTACCTCTAAGTTAGCTTTAGCGACATTTTCTACAAACTCGTCTCACGTTGCCATAGAGATGAAGTTCTCTCCTGAAATGAATGTGCCCTAAGCAAATGTCTTGCAACAATAATGATGAAATAATTTTTCTATTCCAGTCGAAATACAAACTATTGGAAAATGACAAGGTAGATGCAAAATATTATGCCTGGTATAATGCAGGAATGGTTAATGTGTTACATAACAGGACGACTGCAGGGGCTACCGGGCCACGAGGCATCGAGAGGAGACTTCATCTCCAGTGTAATTTTCCATCCATATGCATAGGAATCCTGATCTCAGCTCCTAACAAAAGTGAACATTTGTAATACATATTTAAACTTTGGCTACGAGAACTTTCATCATTATCATTTCAATTAAAATTGCTCTTTGAAGCAGTTTGTCTTCAGGCTCCGCAATGTAAAACCGTCAACGCCAAACAGCGAAATAGAAGAAATAAATTAAAATACGGGAAATACAATATTTCCTTTTTTGATACAACTCATGGCTCCGCTCTGTACTACAGGCTTCCCTTCTTTGAATTCTATATAGAGATGTAGCAGAGCTGAATTTGTCGTTTTTTTTTGTTTGCCTGTTAGTCCATTCCCATTGGAGCAGATTTATTATCCTTTTTTCACCTGTTTTTTTTAGATCTTTGTAAGCCAATTATTCGGCACATTTTATTGGCATTGCATTTATTAATGTTTTGCGCCAAAAAGAACAATTGTGTGCGACATGCTGGACACGTTGGTTTTTAAAATGTGATAATAAGCGTGGTTAAGCGACGTCTTCGAGTTATACACCTTTATGAATGAGATATGTAAGATTTTGGTGCAAATAATTAGTGCATTCACATAGTTGGTCTAAAGTACTTGCTTAAATGCGCCAAATTTATAAGCCTCCGTGCGCCAAATTTATCATACACTTTGATTAATTTGTTGCAGTTTCTGCTTCTCTGATGTACTTTTATTCTGTCTAATTTTGAAAGTATTAATAAATCTCCCCCGCTTTGTGCCACTTTTCCAAACAATGTCCAATCTATCGTCCAATCCGGTTTCCTAACTTTGAAGTCAATGTGATGATACGCGGGGCATATCAAAACGATGGATATTACGGATGGAAACGGTCTATTGTGCATTTCACTTAAATGGATTTTTTTTATCAATTGATAAGAATATGTGAATGAGAACGGATGACTGTTATAATTTTTTAAGTCATTTGTCATGTTCCTAAAGACAAAAAATGATTCAATGAATGATGCATAGCAGTAACATGAAAGGTCATTCAGTTTACAATAAATATCTGAAACCCGCTTGTTAATATCTTACTTCTAGGCTGAGATATGTTCACTTGAATTTATAGGCCCAAAGCCTGAAGCTGCACTACTGAGAGATTCTGATGACATCATGTTCCGATCACTTTTAGGTCCAGTTGATCAGTGTGTGGATCCAAATCACTAAATAAAACAATATCTACACCATAGTAATGCGCGATAATCTCAAGTTTAGTTTCGTCTTGGATTTGGCCGAGTTGTGGTGCATCTCGGGACAACGTGCACCAGAGTGGAGGACTACTTCTGTAATGATGGAGTCCCTGCACAAGGGGTTTCTTGCGGTCATCTGCAGACTGCGAGTAACCCCTTGTACTCCAGAATGAGTGCAGGAATCTTTGCACTCTGGCTGGTTTAGGGTTACTATCGGTCATTCAATGACTAAAGGGTTAAAGTATGTGCACACAATCTATTTTCAGACGTAATTCAGGCGTTTTACGCCTCAAATTATGTTTGAATAGACTGCTCCAATACGTCTGCAAGCATCTGCCCATTGCTTGCAATGGGTCTTACGATGTTCTGTTCAGACGAGGTGTAATTTTACGCGTCGCTGTCAAAAGACGGCGCGTAAAATTACGCCCGCGTCAAAGAAGTGCATGTCACTTCTTGGGACGTTTTTGGAGTCGTTTTTCATTGACTCCAATGAAGAACAGCTCCAACTACGTCCGTAAAAGACGACGCGAAAAACGTGAGTACAAGCAAAAACGTCTGAAATTCAGGAGCTGTTTTCACCTGAAAACAGCTCCTTAATTTCAGACGTATTTTGCGTTTGCGTGTGAACATACCCTTACTATCGGTCATTCAATGACCGAGAGAGGTCATTCTGGGTCATTGCATGACCAAGAGTTAAATGGCAACCGGCTATTTACTAGTAAAATAGCTGGCCGCCATTTTTAAAGATTTGTCTGGAACAAATCTCAAAAGTTCCAACTTTCACATTTTTTTTTGTCGAATACCGATTTTACCGTACCGTTTCACTCATCTCTACTTCCTACCTTGCTTGAATACTGGTAGTAATGTATGTTCATATGGAGCTATGTACTGTGTGTTTGGATCCATGTCCCCATGACAACACTGCACCTGACCGAAATCAGAAAGGGACATGTAGTCATCAGAACCTGGCAGTTTTACAACAAAGATAGAGATGAATTATCAAGGCGTGACAAATAGGCTTCTACCTGGCTATACACATTGCGCCTCATGACTTACACACTATCCCTCCATGTTTCACACACCTGCACCCCATTATTATTTTATTTAGGCACTTTACTCATTACTGCCCCCTATATTTCACTCATATTATTACACTTGCACATACACTATTCATTTATTATTTTTTACTACACATCCCATGCACCACATACCACTCCCCTCAAGACTAGTGGGAGTGGCTATTATTATTTAAAGCACCTGCTCACTCCTTCATCAGCGTTTCTGACCTGTCTGTGTCCTTTTGTAAGTATGGCCTTTTTTTGTCCCCTTGTTTTTATCAACAAAGAAAGAGATGAGCTAATGGATTCTACACAAATCGAATTTGGTCTGAATTTCTCAAAAAGTTTTGAATTTGGCGAATCCCAAAGCTTTTGGGGCTTGCAACACAGAAATCGTGGTAAAATGGTGGCGAGCGGATAGTCAGACATGAGTTTTCAGGGCAGTCGGGGCACTTGCAATATATTCATCCGAATCAAATCGGATCCGAAATGAATTTCTGGAAATTCGCCATTTCTTTAAACACAAGCTTTCGCCCTGTAACTTAGAATAATTATATCTCGTGATAGATATGACACATTAACCATTTCCTTTCTCGGGACATATGTCACAGGCTTCTTCCACCCGATCATAGATAAGTGCACTGGAAATCTCCGGCCAAAGGAAGGTCTGAGAAAATTGCAATCTTGTCCATTTAACCATAAATATGGGTGACATTCTAATTTTTTGTAATTATATTTACTATGGAACTGAAGATGTTGCGTTGCACGTTCTTTCTTTACCTAGTGGATTGTTTCCATGAACATCCAGACCGAAAATCCTGACAAAACGCCACAATATCGTAACTGCGTTCTGATTTACTGTGTAAATGCAAAACCTTTCTTTTTTTTCTATAGGTTACAAGCTTTGAAGATGGCGAGACGGACGTAACCGAACCTGTCACATTTCTTCTTTTATTTGCAGACAGGGGATATTAAAGGTCACCTTTCAGGGATGTTTCTGAAAAGGAGAAAATAGATCAATGCACTGAACAAGATGCACACCTGAGACATTATAAACCTGGGAAAAGAAAAGTTTGATATAGATTAAATGATGCCAAAAAAAATTACAAATCGGACCACAAAAGGGATGTGGTTTATGCTAATTGGCATTAAAAGAGCAGTTTCTGTGCAATTTTGGGGGCGTTTCCGGGCAGAATCAGGCTTAAAATGTCCTGCGATTTAGGATTCAAATGTTGGTAAATATAATGGGGATAGATGGAGAAATCTTAATATTTTCTCAATATAAAAATACACTGGCGTGAGCTATTTTGGTGAAGGTTCTGCCGCAGAAATTCCTAACAATTACGCAACACTACACGGGGAAGCCGGGTAGTCACACATTTCTCCTAAATATTATACATAGTCACCCTAAGCCGATCAGAGCAGGAACCACTCTTTGTAGGGGCTGCATGATCAGCCCAATAGTTAGAATCCCGAGTGGCAAACTGCCCTCTGGGACATCCTTATGCCGTATTAAAGTATTTTGACTGGGACGGTTCAGTGGGAATAGTTCCTCTTATTAATGCAACATACGTTTTTGTAATATATAAGTTTATCTCTTTTATTGCAACTCTTTTTGGTGACCTCCATTTGAGTAAATTAGGCTACTAAAGTGGTCACGGGAAGCTTTATCTGATCGATGGGAGACTGCCTCTCCAAGCTTCATAGACATATTTCTTTTCTTTTCACTCAGGCAACAAGAAGCATGAGATGATAGCAAAAAAAAACATACAAGTTCAGGAGGAAAACAAGCAAGGCAGGTGAGAAAATGTGCAGGAACAAGAATGACTCAGTGCTTTATATGCCACTTGTTCTCTCTTTCAACTTCGACTTCCTAAACTAGAGTTCGGGAGAGCATGGAGTGGGTGCAGTAACACCGTACAAATCATGGGACATTTTTAAGTCCTGTGAAGGTCTTTCTCCTGGCATTGTTCCTTTGTATCTACTACAAGTAAGGCTATGTTCACACAGAGATTTTGATCTGCCTGTACGCCGCTTGCCGCATTTTTCGCAGCGTTTTTCGCTCGCACCCATTGAGCGCCACGGGCAAAAACTCCACGGAGTACGCATTCTCTGCCTCCCATTGAAGTCAATGGGAGGTCAGAGTTGTAAACGCCCGAAGATAGGGCATTTTGTGTAAAGGTTCAGATAGCACCAGATACGTGGAAGGGTGAGGTTTTGCACGGATAGGGGCCCAACCCAAACATAAATATAAAAGAGTATCCGGCACACCAATATAGAAAAAAAGGTATTTTTTATTTTGTTTCTAACTGAATTGACGAGCGCTAGTGGTGCTGATAGCCATGATACAGCGGCCAGCCGCTATCAGCACCACTAGCGCTCGTCAATTCAGTTGCCCAGCACGGCTCAGTGCCTGATGAAGGTCACCTAGACCGAAACGTCGCACTCTGCCACTGGCATTAGAAACAAAATAAAAAATACCTTTTTTTCTATATTGGTGTGCCGGATACTCTTTTATATCGAAGATAGGGCATGTCGCTTCTTTTTCCGGCGAGCGTTTTTTTCTGCCCGTGGGAAAAAACGCCTCCGCCACCCATTGAAATCAATGAAAGGCATTTTCGGAAGTTTTTGGGCGTGTTTTCCGACACGGTTTCCGCGTAAAAAAACGTGTAAACAAACTCTGTGTGTACTGGGCCTAAGGGAGATATCTGAGGTGCAACTTGAAACTCGTGGGTCCTAATGCAAAATCAGAAAGTGTCCTATTCATACTGCGTTTGCGGAGTACATCGTAGGTATACATCAGAAGTATTTTTCCACGAATATACTATTAATAACACATGCTGTGCCAGGCATCCACAGAACAGTCCTCAGTTACGTCACCAGATAACTTCTTCACATACGGATGGTGTTTGTAGACACTGGAACAGTCATCTTTCCAAGAAAGATCTTATTTAATTACCAGTGAACTGGGCATTCATTTACCCCGACATTAATTTAATTTCTCCGTTGTAAGAACTGGTTATTAACTTATAACCTCCGTGTTTCTCAACCTAATAACAC
The DNA here is from genome assembly GCF_050947455.1 of Rhinoderma darwinii. Taxonomy (NCBI): domain Eukaryota; kingdom Metazoa; phylum Chordata; class Amphibia; order Anura; family Rhinodermatidae; genus Rhinoderma; species Rhinoderma darwinii. Next base: position 21,565,668 of record NC_134696.1, read on the forward strand.
AAATGAAATAATTTTGGTCTCTCGAAATTTCACATGGGGGACTACAATTATTTTCAGATTATAGTCCCTTTTGATGTCATTCTAAGTATAGATCGCTTCCACCACCCCTAGATCAGAGCTTGACCCCGGACAATTATGGAACATTCTTAAACTGTATCATGAATGATCATCACTGCACACAATGCAGAGACTGATACATTATACTGTCATTTTAGGTAATGACTGAATCACAATGGATATAGGGAAACAATATTTTCTGCATAACAGTTCATATTTTGGGCACCTGAAGATGTACAAAGCTCTACTATTGAAGAATACCTGGATAGATGTCTGCTCCATCCAGGCAAAATTATTCAAACTGCAGGCTTGTATTTTAGACCTCACATCAATCCAGATAATTCGCTTGGAAGCCAATATTACTTCCGTAAGTTTTTCCCTTGTTGCCCAGCCAAACCAAGTCAGACACAAGGAACGGTTCCAACTGTACATCAGACTCTATACTTTATTATAGCATTAAGTCTATACCTTGAATAATTTTCTTATATATTCTACAGTCTGGAGTATGGGAATACGTGCCAATGCTGTAGCCTATGTGCCTACTGTAGGGCACCTATTTCAGGTTGGTCAGAACATGCACTGGGAAGGGGTCTTCACAGGGGCTGAAATATTAGCAAATAAGTGGAAAATTTATTTAAAGTGACTGCCCAATTTTGAGCATAAAAATTATATTTAAGTCAGTAGTTATAGATTATGCTTACCTGCTATTTATTTTACTCAGTGCCGGATGTTTGGTTGCTTTTTAGCTCAGCTCCATTAGGACAGAGACTTGATCTGGAACTACAGTTTAGCTACGGTGTCTACAAAGAGTGTGAGGTAGTCTTAGACACACCTCCTGTCTCATCATTGGTTCAGGCTTCTGCTTTCCCCTCACCACTGCAGCTCCGCCTCTTCTGATTGGCTGCTGTGTATAAACACAAGTCTTTCACAGGTAGCCCAGGACGTCAGTGCATGGAAATCTGAATTAAGGGCAGAATGATTATAAATTATAAATTATACAACCATCAATAAGAAAAAGATGAACTTCAGGTAAGTTTCACACATATACAGAGGTAAATGAGTCCTAGAGTGGGGAGTATGTAGGGTTAACAGAACCTACTTGCTCGGTTGTTAAAAATGTGGTGGTGTCAAGTAGAACCTCAAAGGGTCTACTTTAATCTTTGCTCTGGGGTTCCCCATTCTATATATATGCTACTGGTCTGGAAGATATTATATTGCTTTTCTCTAGGTTAATACTCATTGGAACTTGTTGTGATTGTAGTTAAACTCTATGTTATAGACATTACTGTACCTCGAATTTGACAATTTTAATATTGCAATCCATAGCAACCAATTTGTCTCAAAGGTCTCAGCTCGAAGCTGAATTGACACTGAGCTGACAGCAGAATAGGGGAAAGAATTTTGACATCAGTCAAGCAATTGCTCATTTCAGTTTGAATTATTCATTAAAAAAATTTTGAAAAATATATTTTGGTGGAGAATCGCTTCAATCATGAAAGTTTCGGAGGAAAGACAAGATAATGATGAAAAATTTATTTTCAAAGTATTTGCTACTATAGGACCTTTTAACACTCCTCTTCAAGGGTTTGTCTCATGAAAATAAGTCCTTTTTTTCATACAGCCGCCAAGGCAATCTGTTGATCACCGTGGTCCAGCCCCTGCATATGGTGCGGGCACCATCGCTGTGCCACATATTTCCGCCACTTGCCGTTAAATACATAGGGCTAGAGACGTAAATGTATGCCTCATGTCGCCACAGGGGATAACCCTCTTCTTAAAGGGGTTGTCTCATGAAGATAAGCCCTTCTATAAATAAAGCCACCAAGGCAATCAGTTGATCTCCAGGGTCCAGCCCATGGCACCACCATCAATCAGCTGTTATGTTATAATTGTATTATATGCCGGCCACTCAAATAAATGGCCGATCATGTCACATGTCACAGGCCAGGTCCAATAGCGTGGAAGCCACTCGCGCTCATAGAGAGGGGTCTGGACAAGGAGTCCCCCCTATGACATCCATATGCTCTTATCGATCACATAGACTGGGGTTGTCTGGAAAAGAACACCCCTTTAATTTTGAAATTATTCTAACGCAACATCATCAACATTTTCTCCTACATTTTTTACAAAAATACAAAAGTTAATAAAGGAGGTTTGAAGTTTCAGAAAATAAATATAAATGAGTAGCAACATCTGAACATATAATGTATTCTATTTTCTCCCGTGCTTCTTTGTATTTTTCGGAACATCCCTTATAATATATTGCAGCGTGCAGAAGGTAATATTAAGAGCAATCTGCTGTAGCTTCAGGAACTATGGTTAATTGTACTTCAGCTCCGGTTATGTTTTATTTTAACAGACACGGGGAGAAAAAATGTTTCAATACCCAAAAATAAGCAAAGAAGTCCGTTCCTATTTCCCAAAACAGCCATTTAAGATGTGTTAGGTTTTATATTATTTCACTTGTTTTACTCGAGGCATTTTTGGAATCTTAGTTTAATTTAATTTGCTGAGATTTCACTCGATTAAAGGGTATTGATTTTGGTCTATAAAATTGCACTCATTTATCAATACTGGATGGCTTGTAAAATCGCATTGTTAATAAATCAAGCACCGTAGTGATCCCTGTGCTGTTATTGTAGATGGAAAACAAAGACAAACGGCTTCCCCTCTGGCTCTCATTGACAGAATAATATCATTAAAAGTTGCAGACGGCCATTATGAAAAAAGCTTTAAACATTAGGAGATGAAGACGATGCACGAGGTACAAATGAGAAATATCTCTGTGCGTCAATATAATATGGTAACATTTCAGCATAGAGGAAATGTATTTATAACTTTTCACAATTGAACTATCATTCTGTCATTCTTGCTCTTGTCTTTCTCATATCAATTTATCTTGTGGACTGTCCTAGTAAAAGAGGAGTAAGTTATTTTAGGAAGGATTTCTTCTTTAGGTGCCTCCTTATTATCATTCTTCATCTTCTGTTTGTCATTGTGTAACCATCTTTGAAGAAAAGAGGAAATTCAACATGTTGCGTTTAACCAGATCTTAGAGTGGCCCCACAGGAAAAAGCCACCCCAAAAGTTAGACTTAACTGGTCCCTACCGTTCAGCGGTTCTTCACGTAGGAGGTTCCTTTACTGTGGAAAGAGAAGAGACCATGTGAATATACTATAGCTTTAGGTGCGGGGTGAGCGCTTTCTCAGCTTTATAACGGAGGGTCACTTTAAGAATGTTTCTAGCAGTGAAAGAAGAGTGAACTGATCTTGCAGGAGACATTGACCTGAAATTATGTTTGCAAGAACAGGGCTGTATGTGACCTGGGCAGTGTTATGAAGTATACAGTGATACAACACTCTATGACCAACCAGATTATCAGCATAATGACAGCAGCAGGTGATGAGTAAGCTGATTTTGAAGGAGTCAGTGACCTGTTAACTCAAATCACTCTTTTTCCAATCTTTTCAGTTTATCTATTTGACTGTCCTACTGAAAGAGTAATAGGGTTGTTTAAAGAAGGATATGTTCTGATATTGTCATTCTTCATCTTCTGTTTGTCATTTTGTAACTCTTTCTGAAGAAGCCTGGAATTAGAACATGTTGCGTTCAACCAGATCTTAAGAATAAACCCAATGACAGCGGAGGGCATATACAATGATCAACACAAACCATTTGGCAGCAGGAATAAATCCCTCCAGCGGGTATGACCTAAGGGGATCAGCAACACTTAACATTACCATTATATTAACCTACAAAAAATAGAAATGCTAAAGCAGCTACGGTATATATACACAGCCTATCGCACACCTTATATACCCACCAAGCCAGCCCACGACACAGCACTTCCTTCATGGGCTACGTGCTGCTGACGTCAAAACTAGGAGGTGGTCATAATAATGTAACTCAACTGTGTATATGCCCTGTGTATTATATAATAGACTACATATATAAATATATATATATATATACACACACACACATACTCTGTACTATATGATAGACTATATATATATATATATATATATATATATATACACATTTATACAAATATTCTATATACACACATACTGTGTATGTTACATATAATATTTTTTCTCTATTTTTAAGGTAATTGTTGTTTTAAAAGCAATATTAAAAAAGTGATATCCCATTTTGAATATTCATTAGCGGGTTCTTCAGTCTTCCTAATAAATAACTCTTGCAAGTTTTTTGCTGGCGAGTTCAGATAAGTGTAAAACATTATTAAACAACGGGATCAGATGTCCATGATCCAGTGGAGATCCAGTCATGACACTCACTTTAGAGCAATACTTCCATGAATCATTACACTTGCCTTATTGCATTTCACAATAGAAAGATGCCTCTCCGTTTATAGACTGTGTATATTGACTATTTTATAGAGAATATTTACCTTTATTAAGATATTCACAAGATAGTAGGAAATAGCGAACAACAAATAGCACTTGCCTAAAGCTCTGTTTACATTTGCGCTCTATGCTTTCTACTAAAGTTCGAGTTTTTTTGATGGGATAGTGTAGTCTGCATACCCGAAACCCCGATGGCAACCTGCTGGACCCCATAATAAATCAATAGGCTGCATAAGGATTCATTAGGATCTGTTGGAAAACCTTATACTGTGCATCATAACGGAAGCCATGTTACTAATAAAAACAAAGCCTGAGGCAATTATTATCTGTATCATTCCCTTGAGTTGAGCAATCTGATAAAAACACGCAGGGTCAAAAAGAACCCCGCTGTTACATGGGCCAATGATCAGGCAAACGAGCGTTCATAAGATCGCTCACATTCTATCATTGCCCTGTGTAATCAGGACAACGATCAGCCAATGAATGAGCAAACGCTCGTTCATCGGCTGATCTCCTCTTTTATGCAGCATTAAAAATCATCGTTGTCGGCAGCGCATCTCTCTGTTTAATCCGGGAGATGCGCTGCCGACATGATGAAAATATATGGGGATGAGCGATCGTAGTAGTGATCGCTCGTCCCTATACATAAGAAATCTTTGCTCCATGTGAAAGAAACAAGCTAGCGCTGATCAACGAACTGTCTCGTTGATTGGCGCTTGTTTAGACGGCCCATGTCGGGCTTTGTAATAGGACCCTTATTCTACAGGTGTGTCAGAAGATACCACTAAATGCTATTATAATCTGTAAACTGCTGTAAGACAATTGCCTGCATTTTGTAGTATGCCAATATGCACTGAGGGAACTGGAAGACAGAAGTGAAAAATAAAGAAGTGCCCATAATACTACCCAAATAATAATATTATTATGTTATTATTATGTTATTATTATTATGTTGTTATTATTATTATTATGATATTATTATTATAATATGAACAAATGATATAAACAGAAACCTACTGAGACTGGTACAGAAGGAGTGAGAGTCCCGCCCATGAGGACTCACAATCTACAATAGTATCATAGTGTATCTAAATAATACCAGTCTATAGAATGGCAACACTAATATTACACATCATAACAATGCTTAGGCCTTGTTCACACGGCGTATATTTGATGAATTTTTTATGTGTTTTAAGCGTCAAAAAAACACGTGAAAAATGCATGCTATAAGCGTCCCATTGACATCAATGGGAAAACGCATTGTCGTGCATACGATGCATTTTATTTATGCGCGCGTGTTTAAAAAAAACCACGTCGTGTAAAAAAAAAAGCATAGCTTTGTTCACACGGGCTCAAAAAAAATCATGCGCCGTGTCAAAAAGGTTAGTGTTTTTTTAAGTACAGGCGTTTTTGACGCAATCTTTGACGTGTTTTTGGGCGCGTAATTAGGACTTACATTGACTATGGGAATTAGGCACGTGTTCGGCGCATTTTACGTGTTAGGAATTGACATGATGCTTCTTTTTTTACACGACGCCTTTTTAAACACGTGCGCATTAAAAGATGCGTCAGATGCACTACAATGCGTTTTTCAATTGATGTCAATGGGACCTAAAAGCATGCGTTTTATATGAGTTTTTTGGCGCGTAAAACGCGTTATAAACGTGTCAAATACACGCCGTGTGAACAAGGCCGCATCAGGTCAATTCCTGGCACGTAAAACACCATAGTCAATGGGAGTCCTAATTGCTCGCCCAAAAAATGCGTCAAAACTCACTGAAAAAAAATGCGTCAAAAAGTCTGTACTTTAGGAAGCGTTTCTGACGCATTTACACATCTTTTTTTTTTTTTTGTGCTGTGTGAACAAGGCCTTACCCAATACTACCATATAGTGCATACAGTGAACACACAACAGCGCCATACTGTCCCAATAACAGCGCAGACATAATACTATACAGTGTCTACATAATACCACACCTAGAGCAGAACAAGATGATGGTGGCCTCAGTGGAGACCCTGGGAAGTTTGTCATTTGTCCATTCGCCATATCTTTAGTTTTATGAGAAGTATTAATTTTTAATGAATTGTTATCACATATTTTACTTGATGACTGTTCGTTTACCCAATTATTTGACCCCGTAGCCCGATATAAATATTTTCAATCCATATCATTCCCACTACAGATATTCTTTGAGTCTTCCTCATTATTTTTACTTGTTAATTAGCAAAACATCTACATCTAAATCAATACTAAAGCGTGCAAAGTGATCAATATTACTGAATACTAATTAAAGGCATTGCGATATAGGTAAAGACAGAGATATATAGGGCATTGACATCAGAGAGCATTAGTAATATAGAAACGTCCCTGCATCTCTTTTACTTGTACATTAAGTACAGTATAAAATAGTGTAGTACCGTGTTAGCCAGAGACAATATGAAATGTTAAATACTTTTGTGTCAAAAAAGACAAAAGTATAATAAGTATGATACCTTTATTGGCTAACCATAAAAGTTCTATATGAAGCTTTCAGAGCACAGAGGCCCCTTCTTCAGGCGAGTTAACAAATTATATATATATATATATATCTGCAATGTATGGGAAGCGCTATGGGTAACAAAATGTCACCACAATATGCTAACCTGTTCATGGCCGGACTAGAGGAAGAGTTTTTATCAACCTGCGCAACTAAACCTCTATCATATTTCCGGTACATCGATGACCTGCTGATAATCTGGACAGGCTCTGAACATGAACTGCTTTCTATCCATAAAAACATCAACAAGTTCCAACCTACTATCAAACTCACTCTCAACTACTCTACATCTCAAATACATTTCCTGGACATGACCATATACATGAGAAACAATACCATACAAACAACAATCTACCATAAACCTACAGGCCGTCCAGCATATCTGAGATGGAGCTGCTTCCATCCGAGACACATAAAGAAATCCATCATCTACAGCCAGGCTCTGCGATACATACGGATCTGTTCAGACTGTGAAGACACAAAACAACACCTGCTATCACTGAGGAATACATTCTTACAACAGGGATACCATCCAAGGATTATATACGATCAGATCTACAGATCAACAAGAACTCCAAGGAGCAATCTTCTGGAGTACAAAAAGAAGGAAGACAACAGCAGGGTGCCCCTAGTGGTCATATACAACCCACAAATGAACATCTTGAGGAAAATTGCTGCTGATCTCCAACCTGTATTCAACAAAGACAATAAACTAAAGGAAACATTCCCGGATTTACCTCTCCTTGCATACAAACAGCCACCAAACCTAAGGAATCTCCTGGTCAGAAGTGCCTCTCATCACCATCAGACACTGGCACCTTTCCTTGCAACAGTAGAAAATGCAAGATCTGTACCAACATCTTGTCATCAAACACCATCCAGATACCAAACACGCAGCAGGACTATAAAATCACTGGCACGTTCTCCTGTACATCCTCCAATGTAGTGTACATGATCCTGTGTACAAGGTGCATCAATAAAGGAATCTACATTGGGGAAACAATACAAAAACTACAAACCAGGATGAATCTTCACAGACATACAATAAAACAGGAGGTGGATACACCCGGGGAAAACACTTCTCTGGACCTGATCACAGTTTGGCAGATTTAAAGGTCCTAATACTGAAGGGTCATTTTAAAAACAACAGAGAAAGAAAAATTTGGGAATTCAAGATGATGATAAAATTCCAGTCATTGACACAAGGCCTCAATCTAACACCAGGATTTATGAGCCACTACATGGACACACGTCACGTCCCCCATCAGACTGACTCCAGATGCCTTAACTCCTAAGTCATCACCCCTATAACCCCAGTTTTATTGCCCCGGCTTATTTTAATGATGTATCACTTCATGTACTAATTGTCTTTGTGTAATATCTAAATGTTGTGGTTTTTTCTAAGTCATTCATTTGTTAACTCGCCTGAAGAAGGGGCCTCTGTGCTCTGAAAGCCGCATATAGAACTTTTATGGTTAGCCAATAAAGGTATCATACCTATTATACTTTTGTCTTTTTGGACACAAAAGTATTTAACATTTTACTTGTACATTGTAATTGTGGGCTCACATAACACTCATCAACTCAGGCACTTGACCAGATTTACTACGTTTATACTCATTAATTTATACAAATTAACAGAATATGCGGCATGCAAGAAAAGGCAAACCGGGTCAGATGAGAAGTGGGAAGAAATGTGCGACTGCTATTATTATTTTTTAATTTTTTTTCTCTTGTAATTGATGCCAACATGAGAACCGATTATTTGTTCTAATTCTGTATTCATGAGCCAAACACAGTTACAATGATCACCCAATAGAGATAATAATGTACTGAGAAGGGTGAGTGAAATCTGTGAGTGCTCCCATTCCCTACTCATACCACTATCCCTAACATATACAGCCCTGCCCTCACTTACATAATCATATAAATGGTCAGACCAGTGCCAATCACAAGATTAGCACATACATATTCTAAAAAACACTGTAAGGCTATGTTCACACAGCGTATCCGCCCTAGGCGCCGCAGGGAATTCCAGCCCAAAAAAACGCACCAAATTGTGGTGCAGTTTTTCGACCGGAATGTCCACTGCGGAAAACTGTACATAAAAAATTGGCTGGCCTCCTGGGATGACGTTTCATCCCATGTGACTGCTGCAGCCTGGATGAAGAAGCACAGAATTCTGGGTAAGTATAAGATTTTAGTTTTCTGATTTGGGATTTTTGCGGTGGAATCGCTGCTTTTCCGCCACGAAAATCACAACATCTGCTATCCGCAACAAAAAAAAGCAGCAAACACAATTGACATGCTGTGGATTAAAAAAACGCACCGCATGTCAATTTTGGAGCGTTTTCCCGTTCATCATTTACGCAGCGTGTGGAGGAGATTTGTTCAAATGTCATCCACTCTGCTGCTACTGTATTATGCTGCGGATTTTCCGCTACGAAAGCCGTTGCAGAAAATCTGCAGTATTTACGCCACGTGTGAACTTACCTAAAGCTGGTGGGTGCTGCTCCTTCAAATTTTAATCTGTGGCCAAGCACATCATGTGAGTGTCCTTATCACATCTAGCCTCATCCTAATCATAATAATCACATGAACGGACAGGTCATTGTCTTTCACTAAATCAGCCCACTCCTGTCCATTTGCCTTTCTCTTCTATCTTCTCAATGGCTACCATGTGTCCTATCCCTGACACCTTCATGTAGCATACACCTCTATTCTCACAAGATTGACATGAGTGGACAAGTCATTTTCTCCTACAAGATCAGCCCACTCATCTCCTGCTGCAGTCATCATTCCTAGGATCCGTATGGTTACAGAGTGTTTTACTCCTGTCCGCTTCATGGCACAGCCTATGTCACGTACAGCCCTGTTCTTGCAAACATAATCACATAAGAAGACAGGTCACTGCCTGCTACAAGATCAGCACACTCTTCTGCCACTGCTTGAAACATTCCTAAGATCTAATATCACCCCAAGGGGCGGATACCATCCAGTGTGGTCTCACTATATTGGTTGGTAATGTATTGTTTTTTGGATAGGTCCCTCATTTGACACAATTGTAACAGTATATATATATATATATATATATATATATATATATATATATATTATTTGGCCTTAGTGCACTTTACTTTTTGTACATTGGATATGCGGGGGATTTTCAGATCGGTAAATTAAGTAGAAAAGCAAGTGGACTTTATTCACCTCTGCAATATTTCAGTTTAACTCAATGGAGACTCTGTCAAGCCTCCATTGAGTTGAGCTGAAACGTTGCAGAGGTGAATAAAGTCCACTTGCTTTTTCACTTAATTTACCGGATTGCTGCCATTTTTTGTTATTTCTATATTACAATTGAACATTGGACCAGTGTCCAGGGATTTGCACCTGGGATTCTTCAAGTTCACAGTACAGCTCCCTTACATTGTTATATATATATATATATATATATATATATATATATATATATATATATATATATATATATATATATATATATATACACACACATTTATAAATAAAAGGATTTTGACCCTCATCCCCGAATAGATAAACAATATGCAAGATCAGCAGCACTCCACCGAACCTTATATTATATTTCCCTCCTCTTTGTTTTGGACTGTATTCAGATTTGCAGTTTAGCCGCGGTAACGCAAGTCTTACACTTTCATTTGATCAGCGACTATTGAGGTTAGTGCTGCTGATAATGATAACGGTTTATATTTCAGGTGTCACACATTTCTAATCATGACCTTGTTGTGTATATTTATGTATATATTCTATTTTTTAAGCACTTAGACACTTTATCTTGTGTCATATTGGCATATGTAATTATGTGACTATACAGCCTTATGTAAGTTTGAGGTACACATTGGTTCACTTTGTATCATATTTATATTTTATCTCTAAAGATGATGATGATGATTGTTGATTATCACTTCCTTATATACCACTGCTTTTACATTTGAACATTGCTTGAGGAAGGCTCTAGTGTGTGGAGCCGAAACGTTGCACCAAGGCTAATAAAAGCTCTACTGTTTTTCACCTATTTGGTAGTGCTGTCTATTTTGTATATTTACATATAAAATACAAAGTGAATGAACAGAAGATAAATCTAAATCAAATCAATATTTAGTGTGACCAACCTTTCTCTCCAAAACAGGATCTATTCTTCTAGGTACATTTGCACAAATTCATGGATTTTGTAGGATTATAGTCAGGTGTATGATTAACCAATTATACCAAACAGGTTATAATGATCATCATTTTCATAGGTAGGTTGAAACACATTAATTAAATGTAACAGAAACAGCTGTGCAGGAGGCTTAATACTGGGTAAGGAACAGCCAAACTCTGCTACAAAGGTGAGGTTGTGGAAGACAGTTTCATGTCAGAGGTCCACCATGGCGAGAATGAGCACAGCAACAAGACACAAAGTAGTTATACTGCATCAGCAAGGTCTCTCCCAGGCAAAAATGTCAAAGTAGACTGGGGTTTCAAGATGTGCTGTTCAAGCTCTTTTGAAGAAGCACAAAGAAATGGGCAATATTGAGGACCGTAGATACAGTGGTCGGCCAAGGAAACTTAGTGCTGCAGATTAAAGACACATCTTGCTTACTTCCCTCCTAAATCGGAAGATGTCCAGCAGTGCCATCATCTCAGAACTGGCAGAAACCCAGGTACACCCATCTACTGTATGGAGAAGTCTGGTCGGAAGTGGTCTTCATGGAATTATTGTGGCAAAAAGTCATATCTTCAACGTGGCCAAACAAGGCCAAGAGACTCAACTATGCAAGAAAACATAGGAACTGGGGTGCAGAAAAATGGCAGCAGGCACTCTGGACTGATGAGTCAAAATTTGGAGGTTGCTGGTAAGTTTGGGGCTTACATGAAGAGGCAGAAGGATTTGAGGGTACGCCTACATCAACTGTGGTTAGTTCTCCAAGATGTTTAGAACAACCTCTCTTCCGAGTTCCTTCAAAAATTGTGTGCAAGTACCTAGAAGGATTAATGCGGTTTTGAAGGGAAAAGATGGTCACTCCAAATATTGGTTTGATCTAGAGTTCTCTTCTGTTCACTCACTTTGTATTTTGTTAATTGACAAAACAATCTATCAACATTTCTATTTCTTAAAGCATTCTTACTTTGCAGCATTTTTCCACAACTGCCTAAAACTTTTGCACAGTATATATATATATATATATATATATATATATGTGTATGTATATATACTGCATATATATATATATATATATATATATATATATATATATATATATATATATATATATAGTCTATCACATAATACACTTTTTCTTCATTTGATCCATGTCTACATAACATTTACCTAAACTTTTGACTTTACTATCTTTCCTTTGTAAACTTTTAGTTTGTCAACTTGACTGCGATTGATGGGTCATATAGCTGACAAGTCTTCTGGGAAAAGCAAAGCTGTTAATGTAAATGGCAGCTGACCCAGATGCACCACAAAGCATGAAGGAAGGGGCTGGATGTTCCATCAAAACCTCTAATTCTGGCACTTCCCCAAATTTAAACATCTGCCTTTGGCTCATTACAATAATAATGGACTAAATCAGTTCAGGGTCCTCACTACGACAAGAATCTGCACCTGTTCCAGGAACATTTTGCCATGGGGTAGATCTGCCAGAGGTTAGTTGTGATGAACCCTACATAAATTATACTCTTCCTATTGAGTTAGCAGTTTGAAAGAACAACTTTCGTAAAACTCAGGACTTTGTAAAAATGATAATATGCAAAATTGTTAACTGTGAAGAAACGGCGATGAAGGAAATATAGTGAAATATTACATTGTTTTATCCTGGAGGAAGTCTTGAAGTGATTTACTGATTTTTATGTTAGTTGATGTATTATTTTCATAGATCGGGGGCCTATTAATATAGCAAGAGAGAATCGGGATGCACCCATAGTAAAAAAGGAAGCAGCGTAGATGTATATTAATTGTTAGTAACCTGCATATTTTGGGTCATTTCCCTTACTTCTGCTGGCTGGTAACTGCACATTTTCTCTATCTGTGCTTGCTGAGTGAGTGGACTCTTCTTGGTATGATATAAAAGATGTGCTGTGTGTCCTGAGCCAATCAGATATCTCCCCTGCTTCTCCCCGCCCCTTTCATTCTCATGAAGTTTCATTAAAACACTGAATGAGAAGCTGCAGCCGCATCCCCCTCCTCCCCCTTCTCTTTACAATTTTACACTAGATGACTTTTTTGGTTGAGTCCGTTTTTCGAACATTTATGGAGAGTCTATAGACAGGGATTGGGCAACTGCAGGCTGCTGAAAGGTGAAGGACATGCAACATTTCCTTACTTATACTTGCAACATATATTACTTAGTTTGCCGTATTATTATGTGCTATGGATTTATGCAAACACATGAAATGATATATATGCTTCAAATAACCTGCTGAGTAATAAGAATAGAGGAGAGAAAGAATAGATAGATAATAGATCAAGAAACAAAAAATATAAAAAAGAGCAGATAACGAAAAAAATAAAAAAAGAGCATTGACCCCATTGGCTTTGCTAAAGAAAGTACAGGGGCTGCAACCACACATGGACTGTGCTGTCTAAGGCTACATTCACACGAACATGGCCAACCTCGGACGTGAAAAACGACAGTTTTTCACGTCAGAGGTTAACCCATGCGAGACGCATTATCACGTATCCCCCGTAGACTAGAGTCTATGGAGGGATGCGTGAAGACCAAAAAAATAGGATGTCCTATTTTTCACGGACCCTTCACACGCTCTGTTGAAACAACTGTCGTGTGAACGGCCTCATAGAAATATATGAGTTTCTTGTGACGGCCGTTGTTTTAACGGCCGTCACAGGGACATGATACATGCTCGTCCAAATGAGCCCTAAGGAGGAGCCAAAGGCATCTCAGTCACATAAGAAGACAGTAGTACTATAATAATAACTAAAACTGACGCCAAACCCTGGTACTGATTTTGCATCGGGTCGACAAGCTATTAAGCTTAGGGGAAACTTTTGATTTTGTGCTCTATTGTATGTACAGTTGGTTTTTAACTACTGGGGGCTTTATATAAGGCAAGTACACACATGATAGTAAGAATATCCTTTTTAAATGTAGCAGTATTACTTGAAATGATGGTCAGATTATGGGTTAATAAATGACTAATTATAATACATAATAAAATAGCAGCTCGTTATTATAATCCCCCTTTGTTTGAAATATTATGACAGAATATTTTTCTTAAACTTAATCTTAAATTTAAACTTATACATTTGGCAATAAAATGATTCACATTATAAAACATATTGCAGAACTATTCTTATCTTTTCCACGCTACGAATATCAAACAAGACTTTCTTCCGTACACAGCTGCCCTGCACATATGTCACTGTTTTTATATTCTTATAGTGGATTAACGTTTATAAAACCAAACTTTTCTGGAAAAATTCCTATTTCTCAGGCTAATAATTTGATGTATTTTTGTAAAATGACTAAGCACAAAAGTTCTAAATAGTTATATATGTTTACGTTTTCTTTAGAAAGTTTATTATCATACACTCAGGTCAAGTCCCAGAAACTTGTCTAAATTGACCTATGGCAACTGTTGGGCTAAGACGTTGGTCTAAAATCTCTTACCGCATTGGTCAAGCAATGATGGGAGTTGTAGCTTTACAACAGCGTCTGGGTATTGCTTGTGTGTTTAGGCAGTGGCGGATTAAGTAGACGATGGGCCCTGGGCTTTTACCCAAACTTGGGTCCCCCTTGCGCACCGCCGCGCAGTAACTATTTTTAACACTACCTTTTTGGGCAAGCATTAACAAATGGGTGTTACGGATTCCCCTTGTCACAGGGCTGTGTCCCTACATACTGACAGTATCACACTGTGCAGGGACACATCCTCCTGACAAGGAGAATTGTCTATCAGTCCTGGACTGCAGAAAGACTTTTTGTGAAATACAAGGATTTCCTATAATAAAAATCTCAGGAGAGGTGACAGATTCTCTATAAATCTAGTGACTCACATGTGACGATATCTCAGATTCTAGTAGTTTTTTTCCTCTTTTCTTCTCCATCCGGTCCAGAGCTCATAATGACGTCTCCCGGCCATGACTGATTTCTGCAGAATTTGCCACTCAGATGTCTTCGACTCCTCAGTTTTCCAACATTTCCACACCTATAAATGAAAATAAAGTTATCATGCTGCCACATACTGTGCCCCTAAATCTAATAGCACAAAAGACTGCGCGCCTGAATATAATAATACCACACACTGTAAAACACCACATACACACAGCCCCCTGTACATAGTGCCACACACAGCCCCCTGTACATAGTGCCACACACAGTCCCCTGTACATAGTGCCACACACAGCCCCTGTAGATATTACACCCCCCCATTGATAGCGCCACACACAGCCCCTGTACATAGTGCCATACACAGCCCCTGTGGATATTACACCCCCCCATAGATAACGCTACACACAGCCCCCTGTACATAGCGCCACACACAGCCCCTGTAAATATTACACCCCCTCCATAGATAGCACCACACACATCCCCCTGTACATAGTGCAACACACAGCCCCCTGTACATAGTGCCACACACATCCCCCTGTACATAGTGCCACACACAGCCCCCTGTACATAGTGCCACACACAGTCCCCTGTACATAGCGCCACACACAGCCCCTGTACATAGTGCCATACACAGCCCCTGTGGATATTACACCCCCCATAGATAGCGCCACACACAGCCCCCTGTACATAGCGCCACACACAGCCCCTGTAGATATTACACCCCCTCCATAGATAGCACCACACACATCCCCCTGTACATAGTGCAACACACAGCCCCCTGTACATAGTGCCACACACAGCCCCCTGTACATAGTGCCACACACAGCCCCCTGTACATAGTGCCACACACAGCTCCTGTGGATATTACACCCCCCCATACATAGCTCCACACACAGCCCCCTGTAGATATCACACATCCCCCCCATAGAGAGCGTTACACACAGCCCCCTATAGATACAAATGAATATCCCCCCCAAACGGAAATCTTTAGCAAAGTTTCCATCACCATTGAGATCAATGGTGATGCAAACAGAAGCTAAGGTTTCCATTTGCCTTTCCGTTGAGGGGTTAACCAGACGGAAACCCTCAACGGAAGAGCGGCGGTGATGTGAACAGGGCCTTATATACAGGGCCCATGTGCATGTGTGATACTGTTTGTTGGACCCTGTATCTAAGCCTAATGTAGGCTTAGATACAGGGTCCAGCAGACAGTATTCTTATGCAGTATAAGCTGGGCCCTGTATCTAAGCCTAACACACTTTAGGCTTAGATACAGGCTTTAAAGGTTTAAACATTGATGGCCTACCTTCAGTATAGGCCATCAATAGCTGATTGGTTGGGGTCAGACACCCGGGACCCCGGCCAATTAGCTGTTTTGAAGGGGTTGCAGCTGCTCGTACGAGCGCTGCTTCTCCTTCATTTCCCTCACTTGCTCACACTGTGAATCGCTGACACATCCGTGTCGGCGATTCAGTGTGAGAAAGTGACCGGAATGAAGGGGAAGTAGCGCATACCGTATATGTTTTTAATTGTCCTCTTAGGTATATGTATATGTATGAGCTGGACCCACAGGTGTATGGACGGATTTACACTGATTAAATGGGAGTACCCAATGCTGTGTAGCTGCTATATATATATATATATATATATATATATATATATATATATATATGTGTGTGTTTGTCTACCAAGGGCCATTATCAAAAATGTCTTGGTCCTATACAGACAAGGCGTCAGGGCACCCCCTTATTACCTATTCTTTACTCCAAACGAACTGCCGCTAGGGATAACTTTATATGGGTGGCAGTGGGCAGCAGTGACAGCACAGAACTGAGGGGATGGACAGACCCTATTTACATTTTGTGGCCAGATCCCTGACGGGAGTACTAGCCGTGCTGCCCCAATGGCGAACCTGTTTTCCCCTTATATTATTAGCCTGATAAAAGGCCAACTGGCTAAACCGTCACTAAAGTATTGCTTTTACGCTTGAAAGTAGGCGCTAGGCTTTAATGCAACCCGGTGCCTAATAAACCTTATTTTGATTGTTATTTTCCGGTAAAGGTGGATTGCTGTTTCAAAGATCACCGGACTGGTCAAGGAGCGGTGCTGAGGACTTTCTACTTGGTGCTGTCAATGAAAAATTCCTTTATCAAGGGTGTAAATACTAAAGTGGCAATGTAGATGCTATAAAGCCCTTCGCGAGAAGGGGCCAATCTTATCCTGGGTGGTTAAGAGTGTGGTGGTGTCAAGCAGCTCCTAAAAGGGACCTCATTTTTATCTTTGCCTCCACCATTGTTATAGTCACCCCTGTGAATTTACAAAAATTGTGGCTATGCATATCTATAACTATAGTCAGCAGATCAGTGGAAAAGAAACCAGACGGTCATTTTAACAGTTTCTGTCCAGATTTCCTCAAGCGGATGATATTTTACTAATTAGTAGCCGTGGCTGAATGCAAATTTAAAAAAAAAAAAGAGCAAACAAGCATCACAAGCCTCATCTTATTATATTTTTATTGTTTATTTGTGTTACTACATTTACAACATATTATGCACATGCAATGGCTGTCAGACAAAAGATGCCTGTTAATTTCTATACAGAGGACATGCCCAGTACCCCCACATCTCCAGCTCCATAATCAGAAGGTGCTGGTAAAATATTCAATCAGGTCAATGGCTGGATGGGCTTGAAAAGTTGCAGTCACTTTTGTGAGTCAGAAATGTGTTCAGAGCAGTTGTCACTCCCCTTCCCCCACTCCTTTTGGCAACTCATACAGATTGCAAAACTCAGTAGGGGTTGACAATGAGCACAGGAGAAATGCCATGAAGAAAGAATTTGGCTAAACTAAATCAACATGGTTATTTTATCTCAAAAGCAAATTCCCTCAGGCCCTGCACTAGGCGTACCCCAGTGCATCATTTTAGTTTACTCTTTTAGTAAAATTTTAAAGAGGACCGGTCACCGCTTCTGACTGATTTTATAAAATACTTGTATTCCCCATGAAATAACAATTCTGGAACATCTTTTCTTAGAACTCTACGTTGTGCCGTTCCTCTGTTATTCCTCCTAGACTTTTATGAATAAAATGACAACTGGGCGTTACCAGTTGGGGGTGTGTCCCTTCACAGTCTGACGTTGTCCAATCAGTCGTCATAGTAGCAGACTGTGTAGGGACACGCCCCTTTAACAAGATTAATGGTGACACCCAGTTGTCAATTTATTTATCCAAGTATTTACTGAAATAGACAGGTCAGGAGAGGTGACAGGTCTTCTAATAATATGGAATATCCTCAAACAATTGACCCAAAAATCTGCCTTTATCAACTGAATCTAATATTTCCTTAATGATAATCTAGCCTAAAGCATAATGAGGGAAAAGTGGTGTATCTCTGCATTCTCTAAGTCCCCTTGGCCAGGCACAAGGCTTTTTTGGGCATTGTTTTGTGGGTGAAAATGGTCTACTAGTATATTCTAATGAATGTGTGATTGGACTACGATAAAGGCAAGGCATGCATTAGGAATGGGGCTTGTAGCGAAAATAGGTCCGACACTGAAATGCTTCCCCTACTTGCTGTTACACTGTAAGGGTATGTTCACACACTTAACAAAAAACTTCTAAAAATACGGAGCGGTTTTCAAGGGAAAACAGCCCCTGATTTTCAGGTGGTTTTTTTTTACGGCAGTTTTTGGAGCTGTTTTTCTATGGAGTTAATGAAAAACGCCATTTTTCCCATTGCACTCAATGGGCAGATGTTTGAAGGCGTTCAGCCCCCGCATTTTTTGCCATTTTTCGAGGGCATTTACAGCGGGAAAAACGGCTGAAAATAGGCCGTGTGAGCATACCCTAATAGTGACTACCTTCTGCTGCTACCAGGTGTAACTTACTGTATAGATTTATACAGCTCTCATTCAATACTAGTGGTGGTTACAAGCAGACAGAATTATAGTAAAAAAAAAGTCAGAAAATTATTCAGCACAGAAGTTTAGACCTAAAAATGGAATAGTGGACATTTACTTTAATAAAGGTGTTTCTATGGGATCCTATGCCCCTGTCGTATAGTAATTACAGCTTATTAAATCCTTCGCTATCCTGTCGTAATAATAGAAAAAATATATTATTTTCCCAAAAATGCATTAAAAAAATTACATTTATAATGTTTTTTTTTAAATCAAAACAGTTAATTTCCGTTATTGTAAAATTTAACTGAACTCAATAGTCTTTGGTAATAATATTCAGGTGCCTCCCAGAAAATAGAACATTTCCACATTGGAATAAGAAAGGGCGAAAAGACGAAGTTTTCTCTAATAACATTTCATTAACTTGTCTTATTCCTCGGCTCGGAATGTGTTGAACATACATAAAGTTCAATTTCACTAAAATGTAAAAGTAGCTAATGAAATAAATGACTGTGATTTATGGCAGCAGTTGTGCCGACCTTCTGCCACTAATCTAAATAGAAGATTATACATCAGGAATTTAATCAGAATGATGATAAATCTATTACTTTTGCAACTGTTCAGGAGAGAACATTTCTGCCGGAATTATTAATATTATAGAACAAAGCCCATTATTCCAGAATAGTAATAGGAGGTAATAAGAGGTTGTATAGACTTCACCAGGATATGCCACCAATGTGGTCGGACCCCCGCCGATTGCTACAATGAAGTGGCAGCAGCACTATCCCTCCTGCTGGCACTGCACAGTTTCTTTGAAGGCCACATGGTTGGCCCAATTATGTGGCTGCCTAGAAAAACCCTTCTCTTTATCACCCCTTGCCATTTTTCGGATTTTCACTTTCATTTTTTCCTCCCCACTTTTCCAAAGTCGTAACTTTTGATTTGTCCATAAATATGGCCATATGGGGGCTTGTTTTTTTGCGGGACGAGTTGTAGATTTTAACAGCACCATTTATTGTACCATATAACGTCGTGGTAAACTGGGAAAAAAGAATATTTGTGGGGTAGAATAGGAAAAAAACAGCGATTCCTCCATTTTTTTTGGGTGGTTTTGTTTTTACAGCGTTTACCGTGTGGTAAAAACGGCATGTTAAGCCCTTATTCACACTAAAGGGTTTCCCGGCTGAGTGACGGCCGTTCATAAATCGTCCGTCACCCGGCTGCCTTAGGAACAATAGACCCCTAATCGGGCCATTCACACGACCGATTTTTTGACGTCCCGGGGCAACCCTGGGCGTCAAAAGATGGGACATGCCCTATTTTCGGCCGTTTACCTGGCTGCCCGGCTCCCATAGAGGTCTATGGGGCCGGGTAATACACGGCCATCACCGGAATGTGTCCCGAGTGATGGCCATGTATTCTGTCGCTCGTACTCTCTCTCCTCCGCCTCACAGTGCAGAGTGCATGTGAGGAGGAGGAGGAGGGTCTTCTTTTGCTCCCTGTAGGAGTCGGAATCCCCAATCCCCGGCCGGAGATTGGGGATTCCGCTACAGGAGAAGTGCGTAACTACACTGTCCATATATGGACACAGCGATGTCACTCACTTCTACAGCGGAATCCCCGACTCTATGGCCGGGGATTCCGCTACAGGAGAAGTGAGTGACTACACTGTCCATATATGGACACAGCGATGTCACTCACTTCTGCAGCTGAATCCCCGACTCTATGGCCGGGGATTCCGCTACAGGAGAAGTGAGTGACTACACTGTCCATATATGGACACAGTGACGTCACTCACTTCTGAAGCGTAATTCCCGGAATGTGGGGGGGGGATGGGTGCAACCTACAGGGGGCTGTGTGGCATCACCTACAGGGGACTTGGTGGCATCACCTATAGGGGACTTGGTGGCATCACCTACAGGGGGCTGGGTGGCATCACCTACAAGGGGCAGGGTGGCATTACCTACAAGGGGCAGGGTGGCATTACCAACAGGGAGTTGGGTGGCATTACCTACAAGGGGCAGGGTGGCGTTACCTACAAGGGGCCGGGTGGCATTACCTACAAGGGGCAGGGTGGCATTACCAACAGGGAGCTGGGTGGCATTACCTACAAAGGGTAGGGTGGCATTACCTACAAGCGGCAGGGTGGCTTTACCTACAGGGAGCAGGGTGGCATTACCTATAGGGGGCAGGGTGGCATTACCTATAGGGGGCAGGGTGGCATTACCTGCAGGGGGCAGGGTGGCATTACCTGCAGGGGGCTGGGTGGCATTACCTGCAGGGGGCTGGGTGGCATTACCTGCAGGGGGCTGGGTGGCATTACCAACAGGGGGCTGGGTGGCATTACCAACAGGGGGCTGGGTGGCATTACCTACAGGGGGCTGTGTGGCATTATCTACAAAGCGCTGTGTCTGTCAACAAAGTTAAATGAAATTCATCCGATTTTAAAATGGACAGGGAAAAAAACGGATGCAAAACGGGTTAAAAACGGCCCGTAACGGAATCGGAACGGATGCAAAACGGATGCAAACCGGCCGGGAAAAACGGACGATTTTATCGGCCGACACTCGGACCCTGTCGTGTGAATGAGACCTTACTTTATTCTGCGCGTCAATACAATTACAGTGATACCAAATTTATATTGTTTTTTTTATGAAGGAAATAACTGAGTGTTAAAAATAAAATTTGAGTTTTGTCGCCATATTCTGAGAGCCATACCTTTTTTATTTTTCCATCGATTGAGTGGTATGAGGGCTTATTTTTTGAGGGACGAGCTGTAGTTTCTATTGGAACCTATTTCGGGGTATATCAGACTTTTTGATCACTTATTATTTCATTTTTTGTGGGAGATGAAGTGACCACAAAACAGCAATTCTGATGTTTTTAATTTTTTGTTTTTTACGGCGTTCACTGTGCGGGCTAAATAATGATGTATTGTAATAGTTCAGACTTTTACGGACGCGTCGATACCAGTTCTGTTAATTATTTTTTGTTTTTACATTGTGCTTGAGGGAAAATGGGAAAAGATTTTTTTTTAACTTTTCATTTATTTGTTTCTATTTAGTAATTTTTTTTTATTTTACTGTATTTTACTTGTCCCCCTTAGAGGACCTGAACCAGCGATCGCTGGATCGCGTGCACGATATACTGCAATACTATTGTATTGCAGTATATAGTGTTACTAACAGTCTGCTATGAAGCCCTGCCGATCACCCCCCCCCCTGTTTTTAGTCATTTAAATGCTGCGGTCGCTAGTCACCACGGCATGTAACACACAGCTGACACACTCGTTCTATGGAGTGGGCTCAGCCCGTGAGCCCACTCCATACTCCCCCACCCGAAGTGCACCTTAAATATACGGCGGATGTCGGGAGGGGGTTAGAGGGAATGTCTTACATCTTTTATTTTTATTTGCATTACTTAGACTTAACTCTTTTCCGTCGCAGTCGTTTTCGGATTTTCCTATTTTCTTCCGCACCTTCCAAAAGTCATAATTATTTGATCTTTCCGTCGATATAGCCATTTTTCATGGCACCATTTATTGTACCATATAATATACTAGGAAACTAGAAAAATATTCTTTGTGGGATGGAATAGAAAAAAACAGCAACTTCTCCATTGTTTTTTGCACTTTGTATTACGGCGTTCGTTGCACAATTAAAAACAGCGACTTCTCCATTGTTCGTTTGCACAATTAAAACAACATGTTAACTTTATTCTGCGGGTCAGTACGATTACGGCGATATCTAATTTATATTGTTTTTTTTTATATTTTACAACTTTTACAAGGAAGAAACTAATTGTAAAAAATTAAATTTATTTTGTATCGCTATATTCTGAGAGTCGTAACTTTTTTATTTTTCCGTCGATTGAGCGATATGAGGGCTTATTTTTTGTGAAACGAGCTGCAGTTTTTAATGGTAGCATTTTGGGGTAAATGTGAGTTTTTGATCACATTTTTCTTTCCATTGTTTGTGGGAAATGAGGTGACCAAAAACCTGCGATTCTGGTGTTCTGCGAGTCTGGCGGAGGCTTAAAGGGTTGAACGAGCAGGATCGCGCTCGAGTGAAATCCCGCTCGTTACAGTGAAGTGTCAGCTGTAACATACAGTTGACACTTGCACACTATGGAGCTGGCTCAGCCCATGAGTCCGCTCCATTCTTCCCCTACCCGACTATGATGTAAGTATAAGTTAAGTTAAGTATTTAAAAGAGAAATAATGAATTTAGATGAACTGTTTATTCGCAACGCGTTTCAGCGCCGAACTGGCGCTTTCATCAGGCATAGGGATACAGAAAACAAGACACAAGTTTATATAGGGCCAGTTCAGATTAAACAATTAGGTAAAAAACCGCGAAAAAATATATCGGCGGGTCAAAGTTCACATTAAGCGATCTGATATAATATAGATAAATGAAAGTTTTAATACATAAGTAAAAGGGTATAATTAATAAAAGACTGTACGTCCTATCAGGAGATGATTATGGAACGTAGTAAAATAAAACTATGTGCAGTGTGTAAATGACAGTTTATCGTTCAAATACTTAAAACAATAATTAGGAGTGGGTGAAAATGATTTTATTAATGTATTAGTGTTGCAGGTCACGTCTGTGAAGTAATAATGTATGTCAATTAGAATGTTTACATGTTGCCTCGGAGACCAGATGTATTACGGAAGCCGAGGTGCTCCACACCGGGTGGAACGCATGGTGAACCGCATTACGCGAAAGGTCGTGGATCTGCTCGGACAGGAAAGGGACCTGAGAACGTCTGTTCTAAAATCAAAAAGAAGTATAGAAATATGGAGATCGGGCGAAGGGTGAGTGAAAATAGAATATCAAATGTAGATTAGAGCCATGATATGTTAATTTGTCACCTGTCGGTGTTTACTTATAGGGAACGTTGGTCAATTTTACGGGGTAAGGACAGTGGTGCGGTAGTCTAAGCCTATATTCATAGAATAAAAATCAATTACCATCAATTACGATAACGTCAACAATAAATTTATAACGAGAACACATTTCAAACAAGTTGATGTTAACAGCTATATTGACTTCAGAAGCGCTCACCACCGCCCCTGGTTGAAAAACATACCTTTTGGTCAATTCAGGAGGATTAGAAAAAATTGCAGTACTGATAAAGATTTTAACAAAGAATGCTCAATCCTCGAAAAAAGATTTAGAGACAAAGGTTTTCCAACTAACCTTATAAAAGGCGCACGATCCAAAGCTTCAGAACTTACTCAAGTGTCCTGTCTGAACCCCTCCATTAAGAATTCCAAATTAGGCACTAATAGCTCCAATCTCAACTTCATCACTACTTACAACAGAGGCAATAAAACAATTAGGAACATTCTGTCCAAGCACTGGCACATCCTTAAAAACGATCCGTACCTAAAGGACACATTATCATGTAAACCAAATATTACCTTCAGACGATCCCTGACCCTAAAAAAATATTCTGGCTCCCAGCAGAGTAAGGAAACATCCTATACCTCATACAAATTTTCTTTCTGATATAAAAGGGTCACATAAATGTGGACATTCTCGCTGCCTGTGCTGCAATTCCATCAGCCATAAAAAATATAATTACACATCCACAGTTACCAAAGAATCCTTCACTATACAAACTTTCCTTAACTGTGGCAGTTCCTACATCATTTATTTATTAGAGTGCCCGTGCCAATTGCAATATATTGGAAGAACTACCCAATGTCTAAGAACCAGGGTTAATAACCATCGGTTTAATGTAAACACTGGTTACCCTAAACATAGCATTTCCCGACACTTTCTCCAAATGCATGATTGCCAATTTAATAAAATCAAAATCACACCAATAGAACACATTAATATTGACGTCCCAAACAGATTCAGCAAGTTAAAACAAAGGGAAAACTACTGGATCTTTAAATTGAATACACTTCATCCTTTTGGTCTAAATGATATCGCAGAGTCCTCTTTGGACTAATCGATTGACTGACTACTCAATAAATCATCCATGAGACACCCTATGAAAATCTCTCAAATACCTTTCGTAATTAATTGAATAAATAAATAAATCACAGTACCCCGTCACACCTCATCTCCAAACAGCATCCCATTTATATGTTATCACTCATTGCGTATTCGCGTGTGCTTATTCATTCATTCATTTTTCCTGTTTCAAATAAAAAGCATAATGTGCCATTTTTTATTCTATGAATATAGGCTTAGACTACCGCACCACTGTCCTTACCCCGTAAAATTGACCAACGTTCCCTATAAGTAAACACCGACAGGTGACAAATTAACATATCATGGCTCTAATCTACATTTGATATTCTATTTTCACTCACCCTTCGCCCGATCTCCATATTTCTATACTTCTTTTTGATTTTAGAACAGACGTTCTCAGGTCCCTTTCCTGTCCGAGCAGATCCACGACCTTTCGCGTAATGCGGTTCACCATGCGTTCCACCCGGTGTGGAGCACCTCGGCTTCCGTAATACATCTGGTCTCCGAGGCAACATGTAAACATTCTAATTGACATACATTATTACTTCACAGACGTGACCTGCAACACTAATACATTAATAAAATCATTTTCACCCACTCCTAATTATTGTTTTAAGTATTTGAACGATAAACTGTCATTTACACACTGCACATAGTTTTATTTTACTACGTTCCATAATCATCTCCTGATAGGACGTACAGTCTTTTATTAATTATACCCTTTTACTTATGTATTAAAACTTTCATTTATTTATAGTATATCAGATCGCTTAATGTGAACTTTGACCCGCCGATATATTTTTTCGCGGTTTTTTACCTAATTGTTTAATCTGAACTGGCCCTATATAAACTTGTGTCTTGTTTTCTGTATCCCTATGCCTGATGAAAGCGCCAGTTCGGCGCTGAAACGCGTTGCGAATAAACAGTTCATCTAAATTCAAACCTGACCTCTGGTTACTTACCTCGTCCACATCAAACAGCAGCGCCGTTATAGATCCACTTGTTTCATTGCAATTCTCGTACCTAAGCGGTCACCTTGTTTGACCGGTCCGGATCTGGCTGCAGCTACCCCGTGGACCCCAGTGCTGAACTCCTCTAACCTCACGGTGAGCATATATATCCCCTTCCCTATCTCACCTCCAATGTTCTTGATCCACACCTAGTGGCGCCGTGGCTTTTTTTCTCCTTATTCTACCAAAGAGAAATAATGCATTTGTTATTTTGTTAAAATGTTGTATTTAATTAAAAAAAAATATTTCACATAGATATGGCCATATTGGAGGCACAAATTTCCTTCCTGTATTAGGGGAGATTCACACGAACGTTGCGTTTTTGCGCGCGCAAACAACGCAGCGTTTTGCGAGCGCAAAAACCATTTGACAGCTGCGTGTGTCATGCGTGTCTGATGCGCGGCTGCGTGATTTTCGCGCAGCCGGCATCATAGAGATGAGGCTTGTCAACGCCCGTCACTGTCCAAGGTGCTGAAAGAGCTAAATCTTTCAGCACCCTCGACAGTGAATGCCGAACACAACAGCGAAAAACCTGTAAAAAAAAAAGATAAAGTTCCTACTTACCGAGAACTTCCCGGCCGTTGCCTTGGTGACGCGTCCTTGGTGACGCGTCCTTGGTGACGCGCCTCTCTTGACATCGGGCCCCACCTCCCTGGATGACGCAGCAGTCCAAGTGACCGCTGCAGCCTGTGATTGGCTGCAGCCTGTGCTTGGCCTGTGATTGGCTGGAGCTGTCACTTGAACTGAAGTGTCATCCCGGGAGGTCGGACTGCAGGAAGGAGACAGGAGTAATCGGTAAGTTAGAACTTCGGTTTTTTTTTACAGGTTAATGTATTTTGGGATCGCAAGTCACTGTCCATGGTGCTGAAACAGTTTAACTCTTTCAGCACCATGGACAGTGACTATCTCCTGACGTCGCGTACCGATAATTTTTTTGCCGGGATCGGCCAAAACGAGTTTGGCCGAACCCGGTGAAGTTCGGTACGCTTGTCCGGCTTCGCTCATCGCAAAGACACTCCGTTTGGATGTTCGGAAACAGAAAAGCACGTGGTGCTTTTCGGTTTTCATTCATCCTTTTCACTGCTGTTGCGCGAATCACGCTCGTCCCTCGGAAGTGCTTCCGTGTGGTGCGCGTGATTTTCACGCACCCATTGACTTCAATGGGTGCGTGATGCGCGAAATACGCAGAGTTATTGAACCTGTCGCGCTTTTTGCGCAGCAGACAAACGCTGCGCAAAAAGCACGGACTGTCTGTACTGCCCCATAGACTTGTATTGGTCCATGCGTGCCGCGTGAAAACCACGCGGCCCGCACGGACCGAATACACGCTCGTGTGAATCCCCCCTTATCTGTATAGGGTGTGTGTGTGTGTGTGTGTGTGTGTGTGTGTGTGTGTGTGTGTGTGCTTTATGGCAGCTGAAATTAAGGCTGGATTCACACGACCATGTTACATCCGTAAAGGACGGAATGAATTTCGGACGCTAATCCCGGACCGAACACACTGTTTCAGTATGGGACATCGTACATAACTATGATGCTAGGAGCCCAGCTCCCTGCACTGTGTTCGGTCTGGGACTTCCGGCCGAAATACGTTCCGTCCATTATGGACGTAACATGGTCGTGTGAACCCAGCCTAATAGGTGTCATAGATTATTACAGTTTCCAGGAAGTGGTTGACTACAGCCCCTTCCCCAGAGAGCAGGGAGTGGCAGGGGTGCTGTATACAGAGCCTCATCCTTGTTTATTATGTTAATATCCTTTCTTATCCAGGCATCCAGCAGTACAATAGATCTGTCATTAACCCGCTCACCCTCTCATGATAATGAGATGTCTCTGCTCATCACACCCACTTCTATACAGCAAAGCTGACAAGTGAGCTACAGAAAGCAGAAAGTGTCAGTCTATTGTGACTGCTCTAGTGGCGAGTGTAAAAAAACGGCAATATTTCAAGATTTTTTTGATGTGGATAGTCACTAAAAAAACCACCACTAAAAATTTAAAATGTATATGTGTATAATGAAAATCTGAATGAAATAATATGTGATTTTCTGATTATCTTTAAAGGGATATTCCCAAATTTAGCAGTTTATGATATGTCAGTAGGATTTGTTATAAAACATTGATCTGTGAGGTTAGGCCACTTAATGATACATGATTACAGAAAGTTCAATTCATCCCGAGCTTTATGATTTATAAACAGAATACAAAAAGAGCAGTGAAGACTGACACAGGTAGAGCAAAATGCTATAGCTGCAAGTGACAGGGCTATTAAATAAAGGCATGCCAAATGTCTCAGACTGAGATTGAGATAAATGTGAAGATCTTATGGGAGGCATTTACCAGACTAGTTATGTTGTTTATGAGATTAGAAAAAAAATAAAATATTTTTTTTCCCAGAAACAGCGCCACTCTTGTCCATAGGCTGCTTATGCTATTTCAGCTCAGCCTCATTCAAATAAATCGGGTTGAAATGCAATACCAGATACAGCCCATGGACAAGGGTGGCGCTGTTTTTGGAAAAATATGCAAGTTATATTTCTCATCCCGTACAAGCCCTTTAAATTAGTAAGAACAAAGTAAGAATGTCTTGCAGCCAGTCAGATGATGAGAATTATATTTATTATTATTCTTAAAGTAGCATGAATTTCAGGGAGCATGATGGGAGTTGTGGTTTCACAACATCTGGAGAGCTACAGTTTGGGGACTATCAATCTAATGGTTCTAAATTTGCACAGAAGGTAGAGGAAACCTATGAGACAACAAATAATTCCTTTGTATTTGGGGAACGCTGCTGAACTGCGCTGAGTTTCCTGATCTCTGGCTTATTATCTGTTCCTACGTGCAGGACAGCGCTTTTTAATGAGCGGTTCGAGGATCGGATTCTCTCCGGTAATCATTTTTTAAAGTAAACTCTAAAAAGCTGAACGGTCACAATTATCGCCCATTAATCTTCAGTTAATATCACTGATTGTGTCCCTTGTGATAATCATTATCCCTTTCATACATATATGATTTATTTTAAGGAATTTAAAGAGAACCTGTCACTAGGACAGACCAATGCACTTGGAAACCCCCATTATAAATCCCACTATTTGTAATATGGGGTTTCCAAGTGCATTGGACTGCAAATTTCTATATCAATAAGATCACAAATATTTGCATGGCGAGGTTTAGAGTTTAGTTTTAGTATTCTTGTCATATTACCGGTTGTCTAAAGGGGTTTAACGGCTTAGTGTTTAATACCTAATGTCCCTGGTGGTCTAAAGTGAATAAGGGGTAGATATACGTCAAACACGGTGCTCTAGATTGAATATAATGGTGCTCTAGAGTCAATATTTAATATCACTGGATGTCTGGGGTAGTTTAGGGGTTAACAGGTTAACACTTCATATTACATAATAATATATTTATAGTCTATGACTTTTATTTGTTTAGGGTGGTAAAGTGGTTAATGGTGGTGGTCTCGGGCAGGAAGTGAACCTAAACTATTATATTTCATGTAAATAAGTTGAACATTTTTTTTATATAGGGTCTGGAGCTCTGTTTTTTTTACTACAAAGCTCCAAACCCCCTGCTTTTCTTCACACAGCCATAGAGTAACATGATTAAAGTATGTCTGCCTGCAGCTGCCACTAGAGGGAGCTCACTACACAGGGAGTTATACAGCTCCTTGAATAAAAAAATATTTAATATGCAGTGAGCTCCTCCTAGTGGTGACAGAATTAATTTTAGCCTTTAAATCAAACCTTCTCCTAAACTACTCATGGGGGGGGGGGGTCCTAGGACCCCCCCCCCTAGGTGCGCCACTGCTACTCAAATAAAGTCAGAGTGATACCATAATAGATTATTACTACTAAGAGTAATTACCCACTAAACAGGGGCAAAAGTGTCAAACAGGGGCAAAAATAAAGTGCTTCCTTGCTTTGTGGAGTGGCATGGTTTATCATATGGTCCTTCTCAACAAGTCAGCAGCTCTAAAATGATCATATAATACTATCTGTGACTACTGTTTTTGAGGAGTTGGGAAATGTATTTCACACATCATGGCCCAAAGACTTAGTGCCGTATTGCCCGTAAAATTAGCCAGAAACTAAAAAACAGGTCAACCCTCCACTATGGCATCATCATATCCTGCAGATGTTGCCCTTTGGGCCCCATTTTAATCTGGAATGATTTGTGAAAACACTACATTTCTTGGGTCGTAACTTGTAAGGGTATGTTCACACGCAGTGACCAAAAACGTCTGAAAATACTCATGTTTTTTGCTGCGTATTTTACGGCCGTTTTTGGAGCTGTTTTTCAATGGAGTCATTAAAAAACGCTTCTAAAAACATCCCAAGAAGTGTCCTGCACTTCTTTTGAGGAGCCGTCATTTTACGCGCCGTATTTTGACAGCGACGCGTAAAATTAAGGCTCGTGGGAACAGAACACCATAAAACCCACTGGAAGCAATGGGCAGATGTTCGTAGGCGTATTAGGGGCATTTTTTCAGGCGTAATTCTAGGCGTAAAATGCCCGAATTACGTCTGAAAACACTGTGTGTGAACATACCCTCAATGGTAAGAATGTTATATTTTCAAAAAGTTGCATTGTACCCAATGAATTACATGTAGACATTGATGAATAATGTCCTTGTATAGGGGTAATGCAGGTGATAAAAAACATTGATAACCTTGTATATTTACAATTCCAACGTACTGCCTACAGTTTTCTACAATTTTTTACAAGAATAGTTGTTCTTTTTATGGCCAGATGGAGAGATAGTTCATGTCAGGACTCCCAAACTTGAGCTATTTGTCACACTTGCCCAACATAGCAACCTGTCCTGTAATGTTATCGAGACTTTGGCAAACCTATAATAAAACTGAGCCAACCACAGGCTTATTCAGCTCTCGAGCTGCCAAAATTCCAGGTGGACCTTTACTCCGAGCTTGTTTTTGACAAATTGCTCAGTACCTCCGTAGTGTATTCTTTCACTTAAAGTCAACGACCCAAAAACTTAAATGGAAAAATTCACCCAGATGATAAAAAATAAATCAAAAAGCAAAATAAATAAAGCCTTACCTGTTACTTTTCATCAATAAAAACTAATATTTTTGAGAAATGAATAGCTAAGACGTTTTATTCATTGATTCTTTCATTCCCATTCCCTCTAAAATAAATTCAGCAGTAAGTATAAGGTTCTGTTCACACTATCATGATGGCTTCCCTTCATAACAGAGCGATGATAACTGTGCCAGATCCTGACAGACCCCATCAATTATAATGGAGTCCAAAGGGGTTTCTCTCGGGGGTATAGATGTATGAATAGCACAGTATGTTGCTCCATCATTTGTGTCAACAATACTGGTAAGGCCACAAGATCACATTAAAGCTGGCCATACACTGGAGAAACAAGCCGGATGAACCTGATGATTTTAGCGGGGTCGGCCCTCAATCACTTGTGCATGGGAGTCTTTCAGCTGTACGGTTACAAATGTCTCAGGACTTTTTTTTTTAAGCTCTCCTAGGCTCCTTAATGGCAAATCTAAATGACGAACTTTTCAATTTGTGTTTCGCTTTATTGATGGGTCAGCATTAGACGCGTTTTGCCCCGTCCAGGGCCTTTCTCAATTTGCCTAGGACAGACTGAATCACAGCTTGAAAAATAGATTGGTGAATGCTGGGTATTTTCTTACCAACTTTCAAACACCCTCTTAGAAAATTGTGCGATAATATAATGCGAATCTCATTTGGGACCTCCAGCAATTAACCAGAATGGAGAGTGTTTGCAAAAATCGTCTCTCTCTTTCTGGAGGACTCGACACAGTCACTCCATTTTATTCAATGAACATGCAACGTCGGTGGCGGATGCTGCTCCTGCCGGTGGTCAGCGATGCAGGGTCTCCTGCCTGCCCCGCCGGCGGCTTAGTTACTTTGCTGTGCGTGGCCACCGACTGCCCCATCCTGTCTTTCCTCCTGCACGCGGCTGCATCTATAATAGGGCACTCCCTGGTCGCCTCTTAAAAGGCAAGCACGCATTTAAAAAAATCTCCCTATGCAATCCCTGTTGCTCCTTACAGGCCCTCAGGCTTATTGGCCGTAGGGACTATGACTGAGGGCAAATTAGTGGTTAATATGGGTATAGCGGGGCTAGGGGAATTCGGTCTCTTCTCTCCTCCCCCTTTTGTCTTCATTCTGTGAAAAAAATGTCAGGGTAGCCTATAGGAATGTAGGGTCCCTCCTACATGGCGGTTTTGGGGAGAATATGGGTGGTGCTTGCCCTCCTCCCCTTGCCAGGGTTTATAAGGCAAGGCTGGAGGGCATCTTCCTCTTTGACCGTCACTTGTCGCACCCTCCCTCCCTATTGACGGTTATGTGTATAATTTAAAAAAAAAAGAAATATGTTAGCGTGTATTGATATATGTGTTTTAAAAAAATAAAATAAACATTTTTGAAGAAACAAACCGTAAAAAAAAATAAAAAATAAAACAAAACCAAAAAATAGAATAGACGGTTTTCGTGTATGCCCTGAGTGCCGTTTTTTGTCATTTTGTGGATATGTAATCCTTTGATTGTCAATTTGCTAGGACGTTGTTGTCCTGTTGATTCATGTTTCTATCTGTTTTCGTGTTTTTTTGTATGGGGAAATAATGGTGTCACAGCAGGCGGTGTTGGGTAAAGAGCTGACCTTCATGCCCCGCCCTTGGCGGGTGGCATTCGGGTATAAATTAGGATACTTTGTTGCAATTGGTTATTGTTATAAATAAAGCAAGAAAATAAATAAATATAATTATAATAAAGCTGTGGCCGACCCTCGTTTCAACCCACGTTACGGCTACATATTTTCCCATAGCCAAATGGGGTATTAGCGGTGTGCACACAGTCAGGCCTATTTAAGGCACCTCATCTGATGACCTGGTGCCTCAGCAACTTTGCTGCAACATAGTTGTTTCCTGCAAAGGTTCCTGTTTGGATCCTGATACCAGTCCGCAACTTATTACCTGCTATCAGTTGTATCCAGCAATCCGCTACCAGTCTGTATCCAGCTATCCGCTACCAGTCTGTATCCAGCTATCCGCTACCAGTCTGTATCCAGCTATCCGCTACCAGTCTGTATCCAGCTATCCGCTACCAGTCCATGACCAGCTACCAGCTACCAGTCTGCGTCCTGCTACCAGTTCGTATCCTGTCACCCACTATCAGTCTGCATCCTGCCATCTACTGCCGATCTCTACCCAGCTACCTTAGTCAAGGCTGAGGCTTACTACATATTATGAAATGTCACATCTGTCTGTCGAGGTATCATCTGCCAATGACTGTACCCTCGGTGTACTACACCGTTATCTCCTGGTCCGCTGGGCCAGCTGCTACTCACACCGGGACCACTTCAAGGGGTAGTTTTCCTGCAGCAAATTCCACATCCCCATATGGGGTTAAAGGGTGAAGACGTGGGATGACTACTTAGATAACACCCTTAGAGGTGGCCCTTAGTCAAACCGGTTGAGTAGCACAGTGGGTCCACAACCCCCTGGTCCTTACAGAACATCATGCAATGCAACATCCCCCCTGTGGAGGCGCTGCAGAGGAATTTAACACTTTCTGCTGAGTTCCTCCACATATTACAGGTGATTACTGCGTGGCAACCTATAATCAGCTTGTTTAGTGGCATTAATCTCTAAGCAGTAACTTTGAGAATGACATTGTTGAGGAGGTCCTTTATGTCAAGCTGGTGGCCGATATAAATTCCCTGTCCTATTCCATTGAGTCACAAAATCGTTTCAATGACACACAAAAGATGGCAGCACATCATTTACAGATGGTCGTGCTTAAACCAGACAGCTAAACCAGACTTTGGCTTTTCAAGTGTCAGCCCGTTTTAATTTTGGACTTGTAAATTTTCTCAGTACTCATTTTGTAATCAAATAGACATTAAAACACAGCATGTTCACCTGTCTGTCTGCCATCTGTTTGTTGTGAGGACGCTGTTCTAACAGAGCAGAAAAACAAGCACGTTGCATATTCCCTTCACTATAAATAATTAGGTAATTTGCAATATTTTCCTGTTACCTCAGCCACAAACATGTCGGATATTATTTCCTGTTGAAGTTGCCTGAGACCATTTGTGGATGTTACCTGTAGTTTTGTTCCAGATTTACTTAAATCCTGAGTTTGAGTAAAGAAAATTGCGGCAATAGTTTAATTTAGTGCTTCCAATGTATCTGAATATATTAAAAGACACTTGGGGGACACAAGATAAATGCTTGATTACATTTATATCACATTAAATTAAGTCTTGGACCAGAGTTTTCACTCCCAGACTGCCATAGATTGGCTTTGCATTGAATTCAATGTGAATGTTCAAAGAAGGAACCACAAAAAGAAGGGAGGAGAGAGCAGGGACTATGCATTTCTGTGAAGCCTGTGTGACTCTGTGACTAAATTATATCTTAGAAGATGCAAAAAATGGCTACTGTGGTTATTCCTTAGACCCAGCTAGAGGAAGAAGAAAAAGAAGATATTATGATCTAATAGAGGAAAAAACATAGTATACAGTGATAGAAAAAGAACAGTTCAATTTTGAGCAAAGATGTCCCATATCTGTAAATATTCATGAGTCCTCCTGTATTTTAATATTCTACCAAGTCAAATCGGGGTCATCCTCCCCAAGATTGGGTATTCAAATATTACGATGGCCATTGAATGATTTTGCTTTTCACAGATTCTGCACTGTAAAAGGTATGTTCACACGGCCTATTTTCGGCCATGTCTCAGGCCGTAAACGCCTGAAAAACGGATGAAAAATCGGAAGCAGAATGCCTCCAAACATCTGTCCATTGATTTCAATGGGAAAAATGGCGTTCTGTTCCGACGGGCCGTGTTTTTGCACGGCTGTTTTGAAAAACGGCCGCGTAAAAAAACGGCCACGAAAAAGGAGTGCAGGTCACTTCTTGGGACGTTTTTGGAGCCGTTGTTCATTGACTCTATAGAAAACTATAGAGTGACTTTTTTTCAGACGTTTTTGAGTTTGCGTGTGAACATAGCCTTAGGCGACACACGGAGCCTCTATGGTTATATAATATGGAGCTATGGTTACTCGGTGTGCTGGTATAGGGCTCCTCTGTGTGGCAGCGTACCATAAGGGTATGTGCACACGATGAGAGGCTTTTACGTCTGAAAAGACAGACTGTTTTCAGGAGAAAACAGCTGCGTCGTTTCAGACGTAAAAGCTCCTCCTCGCATTATGCGAGGCGTCTTTTTTGACGTTTGTAATCTTCAGCTGTTCTTCATTGACTTCAATGAAGAACGGCTCAAATTACGTAGCAAAGAAGTGCCCTGCATATAATGTATATAAGTGTCCTGCACTTCTTTTGACGAGGATGTATTTTTACGCGTCGTCGTTTGACAGCTGTCAAACGACGATGCGTAAATGACAGGTCGTCTGCACAGTACGTCGGCAAACCCATTCAAATGAATGGGCAGATGTTTGCCGACGTATTGTAGCCCTATTTTCAGACGTAAAACGAGGCATTATACGCCTCGTTTACATCTGAAAATAGGTCGTGTGAACCCAGCCTAATCGTTGTGCCATGGAACATGCTAGGATTTATTTTTTTCATTGATTCCATCTGAAATTCAAGACACTTGGAGGCACAGTATTGGTCTATAGACTTCTACGGTTGTCACATTATGGATCCATATAACAGGTGTCCATAATATGGTCGTATGCATGGGCCCTTTCGGTCATAGAAGTTCTCACAGTTCTCTAATTCTGTCATTCTACTCATGCACCATGGAGCTCAGTCTGAATAGTGCCATAGATTTCACCATAACTGTAAATACTGTATATGTTATTGTATATATTGTATTATGTACTTAGATCATATATAGCCATTGACTGCAAGGTAGAAGTGACACTTCACAGTCTATATACCCCTGAATATGTGTCTAAATAAATGTAGAATCAGAACCTGGAGATTATTATTTAATAATCCCCCCTAATCCTTAACATGTCTTAGTTATTTGATCCCTATGACTGCTCGCGGAGTTGCATTTACTTTTTGATTATAACGTTTGATTTTCTCTTTGTCAGTCGCTGTTCCTGCTTGGTTTAACAGCAATTGAATGATTCTTGGTTCCGCTTTTTTCCACGTTTTAAACATTCCTTATTAACACATTTCACAATGGATGCAGAATACCATCAACCGATAAAAAGTGCTGACAATTCACCACTGGCGGGGAAACTGCAGAGGCTCGTAGTACAGCAGTCAGCAAGGGAGTGCATTACAATACAATATAATATGATGTCGAATATTTCACGCTTTCCAATACTTCAGCTCAGTTATAATTGATCAATTGGTAAGGATGATGGGAGTCGTCGCTTACTAGATTGTATCAAGGATAATTTAATGTCCATAGTTTGTCATGGACAAAACCATGACTGCTGAGATCTACTTATATTTTCTGGATAATTCTACTACTGATAGCATGGGGAGGTGTATTAGGAACCATTATGCCTGGACAGGGTCAAAGAGGGGTTGCCAAAATTTAACTAGGGTCCCAATCTTAACCCCTTCGCGCACCTGGATGTGCCATTATGTCTGGGCGCGGTGGGTGATGTATGGGGAGCGCTCACACGCTGAGCACGTTACACTTGCTGCGGGTGTCAGCTGTGTTTTACAGCTGACACCTGGGACTAACGGTCAGGAAAAACGATTGCGCTGTTCCTGGCTGTTTAACCCCTCAAATGCTGCGGTAAATCGTGACCGCAGTATCCGAGGCATTAAAGAGGGGGGTGGCCCCCTCCGACAGCTCATCACCCCCCTCAACGAGTTTGGGGGATGACAAATGATTGTCATGGCAGCCCAGGGGCCTAATGAAAGCCCCCAGGACTGCCTTCACTATGCCTCTGTGGCAGGGCTTAACAAAAGCCTGTAAAAATGACGATATACTGCAATTCATTAGTATTGCAGTGTATTGTACCAGCGATCCAATGATCGTTGGTTCAAATCCCGTAGGGGGACTAATAAACTGTGTAAAAAAAAAAGTGAAATTAGGTTTTTAGTAGTGAAAATAAAAAAAATAAAAGTTAAAAAAAACAACTTTCCCCATTATTCCTCTAAAGTAATGTAAAAAATTAACAGAATTGGGATTGCTGCGTCCGTAAAAGTCTGAGCTATTACAATATAGTGTTATTTAATGCGCACGGTGAACGCCGTAAAAAATAAAAATGTAAAACGCCGAAATCACTGTTTTTTGGTCAACTTAGCACTAAAAACAAAAAGTAATGAAAAGTGATCAAAAAGTTGTACGTAAGAAAAAATGGTACCAATAAAAACTACAGCTCGACCCGCAGAAAATAGGCCCTCACACCACTCAATTGATGAAAAAATAAACAAGTTATGGCTCTCAGAAAGTGGCGACACAAAACAATACATTTTTTTTAACAAAAAGTTTTTTAACTTTAAAAATAGTAAAATATAAACAAAACTATATAAATTGGGTATCACCGTAATCGTATTGAGCCGCAGAATAAAGGTAAGTTGTAATTTTTACTGCACGAAACCCAAAAAACAATTGAGACATTTTTTCCAATTGCAGGCAGCAAACATTTTTTTTCAGTTTCCCAGTACATTATATGGTACTTTAAATGCTACCAATAGAAACAACAACTCCTCCCGCAAAATATAAGCCCTCGCACCACTCTTTTGACGGAAAATTATAAAAGTTATGGCTCTTGGAAGGCGAGAAGTGAAAAACGAAAATCAAAAATCAGAAAATGGCTCAGTCCTGAAGGGGTTTTCCCACATCATAAAGTGATGGCGTATCGGTAGGATATGCCATCACTTGGTGGGGGTCCAGCTGCCGGTACCATCATGGATCCTAAGAATGAAGGAGCAGTAGCACTGCTTCACCGCTACATCCGCGTCAACGTTTTCCCTGCACAGCGCTGCTTCCAGCCATTGGCTATGTAGGTAACTGCAGCTCATGGTCAGGGGCATCAGTATGTAGAAAAAAACAGTGAAGGAGTCGCAGCGCTAGACCAGTGCCATCCATCCATTCATGCCATCCATCCATTCATGCCATCCATTTCTGATCAATAGAGTCTCGTCCGAGCAATCGTCGCTCTTTGCAGCTGCTCTCAATTTCAGCTAATAGATGGGGGACCCATAATATAAAATACTACAAAACATATTAGTATACAATAAAGGTGGCCCTCCATCTGAATTTTTTTTTGTGTGAAAAATCTGATTTATGTGGCAGTAGAAGAAAGAAGTCTAAGATCTGTGAACCCTCTTTCGTTGCCCTCAGCTCTATGTACTTTTAGCCTTGAGCCATAGATCCTAACTTGGAAGAAGTCGCACCCTGACAATCTCTACCTACATTATTAATCAGATTTTTCTGAAAACAGATGATGACAACTCCAAAGTTACGCATTTTAGTGGAAACAACTCGAAGGTAAGAGTAGGACTTTGTAATTATTGATCAGGGCCATACACTGTAGAGGTTGGGCCCATAGTGAAATTAAGACTCACCCAGGGGCTAATTTACAGAAGTGCAGAGGTAGCAGTTGCTCGTGGGCCCAAAAGCCTTTCTGCCACATAAGAATTCACCTGTATGTAAATGGCCCATGGTAGGTGAGGGTCCTGTTACGGATTTTAATTTGGGGCCCCCGGTGATTCAAGTTACGCCTCTGGACCCACACCTTCAGTCTCACACCTAGCTGCAAACCCTCCTCTACCCCTTGCATATCCGATATTGTCCAATCCACTCACTCTTCTTCATGTCTGTCAGTAGAGAAAGCGACAAATTGAGCGTTCGTGCCAAAATGCCAACCTTGAAGCCGGTTTAGGAATTTGGAGGGGGCGCAGCATGTCTAATCCCGAGCTGTTAGGCCCTACCTGCCATTGTCACTGAGGAACATATTCAAACAAAGATTAGCAGAGCTAGGCTGTATTCACACTGCTGTTAGAGGCTCTGTTTGGAGACTCCATTGGGAGACCCGTCGAATTTGACAGGAAGAATAGTGCTGCATTGAGTGCGATTCTTCCAATCAAAACAATGGAAGCTATACAATAGTTCAACGGACCCTATGGTAAGTCGGTGGGATCCATCGGGCGCTGGTATTGTATGTCACATGATGAAT
Organism: Rhinoderma darwinii; assembly: GCF_050947455.1. NCBI lineage: Eukaryota > Metazoa > Chordata > Amphibia > Anura > Rhinodermatidae > Rhinoderma > Rhinoderma darwinii. The sequence continues at coordinate 21,604,754 of NC_134696.1, forward strand.
CTGGCAGAGGGTTGTGGTTTCCGCTATGAACGCAGGTCACAATTCAAATGTGACCAGAGCCTTATTGGTTTCATGTACACAAAATTATTTTTAACCTCTGAGTTTATGACAGAAAACAATTCATGGCAAACAAGTTTCTAGGGGAAAACCTCTCCATATAAGGCACCGTATTGAGGCATCATATGGCGACACACAGAGTGTGCATGGGGCCTTAGCAAGTTTGTAATTAGCCAATGATATTGCATTGTCCCATTTCAAGTAGCGATGAGTGAATTTCCTAAAATTTATTTCGGGTCCGATTCAGTCTAAATAAACTTGCCGCAAAATGCCTTGAAAACTAGTTTCTGATTCTTTGATGTCTTCTAGGACTGTATCCAACCCCTTTCAAGTTCTTAGATGCCAAAACAGCATTGGTAATGTCATCCACCAATATCCCCCATGATTGGCTGGGATAGAGGGAGGGGTAAACGCAGTTCATTAGAGAAGGCTGCCTGCAAGGCATTATGGGGAATTCCGCCTGAGGTCATCAGATCCTTTTTCTAATCTGTAATTTGCCGTGATTCATCTGCTGCGATCCCCAACAGTTACCGATGTCTTCGAATCCGAAACATTTGGGAAATTCGGACTGAACCCGATTCGTGAAGCATTGATTCGCTCATCTCTGGTTACAAGCAACGATTTATTTCTGCCAAACAAAATATTCCTAAACTTCTAAACAGTGGAAAAAAAGTTGCGAGTGAAGGAAATGAAAAGGTTCGTGAGCACTTTATTACCGTACATATTTTATACGATCCATGCATTAGATGGCAGGATTTAGTGAGGGACGTTAATTCAGAGTTCACACTCCTGTTATTGATACTGTAAATCTTATCATGAGCCAGCAATTACTCTCAGGCTCTATGCAGATGTAAGGAGCGTTAGGAAATCTCTGCTATATATTTTCCTTTGTCTTCCCCAATGACTTTAAAGAATTTTGACTTCGCTTCACCTTTTAAAAGGCTATAAGGATGTCAAACGACAAGGTGCCTTAAAAATGCATCGCTGCGGGAATTTTCAATTAACTACCATGGAACATAAATAATCAATAAAAATATTATACTTTTTGAGTCGGAGCCAAGTTCAAGCTCAGATTATTGAGGCTTTTAGAATTTCCAGTGATATATCCTACATAAATGTTCTTGTTATAGCAAGGTAAAGGGGTCCTCCAGGGAAAACTCTCATTACAAATGCAACCGCCATAGTGATTAGCTGATCGTGGGCGGTCCGGCTGTTGTACTTGTTATCATTGGGGAAAGCTCCCTGTGCCTATACAGTCCACAAGCAAGTGCAAAGGCCCTTTTACACCGGTCAATTTTGGCCGGCGCAGCGAGCGCAGATCAACGAGACATAGTTGATCGGCGCTCGTTTGCTCCTGTCACACAGAGCTATGGATGGGGACGAGCGGTCGTTACTCTGATCGCTCGTCCCCATACATTATCATGTCAGCAGCGCGTCTCTCTGTTTACACACCAAGACGTGCTGCCGACAACAATAATATTTTACTTTTTTAACCCCTTAATGACCAGCCTATTTTGGACCTTAATGACCAAGCTATTTTTTACGTTTTTCAATCGTCGCATTCCAAGAGCTATAACCCTCTTATTTTTGCGTCGACATAGCTGTATAAGGTCTTATTTTTTGCGGGACAAGTTGTATTTTTTAATAGCACCATTTTTAGGTAAATATTATTTATTGATTAACTTTTATTAACTTTTTTTTGGGGTGAATAGAAAAAAATCTGAAATTTTGCCACTCTTTTCTGCGTCCTAAATCTACGCCGTTTACCGTGTGGTATAAATAACACAATAACTTTATTCAGCGGGTTGTTACGATTGCAACGATACCAAATTTGTATAGTTTTTGTATGTTTTACTACTTTTACACAGTAAAAACGCTTTTTTTTCTAAATTATTTGTTTTTGTCTCCCCATATTTGAAGAGCCGTAACGTTTTTATTTTTTCGCCGATGTGGTTGTATGAGGGCTTTTTTTTTGCGGGACGACTTGTAGTTTTTATTGGTACCATTTTGGAGTAGATGCGACTTTTTGATCACTTTTCATTACATTTTTTTAAAGTCAGTATTCACAGAAAACAGCAATTTTTCCATAGTTTTTTATTACATTTTTTACGGCGTTCACCGTGCGGGTTAAATAATGTAATAGATTTATAGTCGGGGTCGTTACGGACGCGGCGATACCAAATATGTGTAACTTTTTAACTTTATTTTGTTTTTTTAATAGTAAAGCATTTTGTAAGGGGAAAAGCTGGGTTTTTCATTTTTTTTCACATTTTTTTTTTTATTAACTTTATTAAACTTTTTTTTCACTTTTTTACTAGTTCCACTAGGGGACTATAATATGCGATTCTGCGATCGCATTTATAATACACTGCAATACTTTTGTATTGCAGTATATTACTGCCTGTCCGTTTAACACGGACAGGCATCTGCTAGGTCATGCCTCCGGCATGATCTAGCAGGCATTCACTCCAGGCAGCCTGGGGGCCTTTATTATACCCCCGGCTGCCATTAGAGACACAGACACTTGGCGATCGTATCGCCGGGTGTCGATGGGAGAGAGAGGGAGCTCCCTCCCTCTCTCCAAAACCACTCAGATGCGGTGCTCGCTATTGAGCACCGCATCTGAGGGGTTAAACGTGTGAGATCGATACTAATATCGATCTCACACGGCAGAGCAGGGACGCTCCCAGCCCTCAGCTGCCTCTAGCAGCCGAGAGCAGGGAGATCTGACAGCTCCCTGCTCTGTAAACTTATTCCGATGCCGCAACGTAAAAAGTCTATGGCATCGGAATAAGGCCCGTTAGTGACAGACGTAAAAACACGATGGGCCGGTCACTAACGGGTTAAAACGATACGATCAGCAGATGATCGAGTGTTTGCTCGTTCCTCTGCAGATCGTTCCCTTGTTTACAATTATCGGCAACGAGCGTTCTATACAGGACAATGAATTAGAAAATGTCAACTTTGAGGAACAGATCACCATTATCAATCTTCAAACATTACTTAACCCCTTAAGGACACAGCCAATTTTGTCCTTGAGGACAGAACAATTTTTTTAGATTTCCCGCTTTGCAACCTGACGCTCATAACTTCTATTTTTTGTACGACGTAGTTGTATGAGACCATTTTTTGGTACAAATACATTATCGTTTCATTTCTATAAATTTTTAATGCAGAAAAAAAGCAGTTCCGCAGCAGTTTTAATATATATTTTTTACGCCATACACCGATCATCATAAATAATGTTATACATTTGTTGTTTAGGTTGTTACGGTCGGGGCGATACCAAATGTGTCTAGATTATTTCATGTTTTTGGACTTCTATTTTAAAAAGTAAATTTATTATAAAAAATTTGTGTTTGTGTATTTTTTTTACTTTTTATTTATTTATCATGAATTTTTTTTACATTCATTTAACTTTTGTTTTTTAATCCCATGAAGGGATTTATCATTTTGATTTTTATTTTATAACTGTAATGTACTGGCATATATCTATAGCGCTAGTACATTAGCCTGTGTACTGATTGTACGCAGGCAGTTGTTAGGGCAGACCTCACTGTGCCCTAACAACAGGAAATATGTTCAGACAGACCTGGGGTCCTTCAATGGACCCTGGGCTGTCTGGCCATACAAGTTATGGGCTTTGATCGCGTCACAGTTATCTTCTGTGACGCGATCAAAGTGCAGTACCCTCTCTTTGAACGTCGCGATCAGCTTTCATCGCGGCATTCAAAGGGTTAACGGCGGAGAGAAGATGTTTCTCTCCTCTCCGCTGTCAGAGCGGGGCTGTGGCTGTGTATTACAGCCGTTGTACCGCTCTCGATCGCGCGCACAGACGGCTGTCACACAGGACGAGCATTTTCGTCCTGTGTCGGCAACCAGTTAAAGAGAATTCAGATTCCAGTGGACTTTTATGTTCCCCCACTAATACCCAGTTTTTGTCTAACCCCTCCTTGTATCTCTTATCCTCTAGATCAGCTGTTATGGATGATTTCCAACTGGTGGTGGAAGAAGCCCTTAATACTCTCTACAACAATAAAACCAAAATTATTCCTAATCTTACAAAATGGGGAAATGTAGCATTAAGGGGAATTCAATAATATCATAATCAGAAGTTCTGTGACGGCTCTGTGGGGATTTTAGATTCCGGTCTATAGAAAAGGGAGGTAATAACATTACTGAGTGATACACATATCTATAGGAAACGATCTATGGATCCTACTAATATCTTCAAGAAACAATTACATTACATTTTACAAGAGGGGTTGAATTTAGGAGTTCTAACAGAAAAGGAAATAAAATATCTTGATAGGGACCACCCTAGTATTCCCATTTTCCTAAAGTACATAAAGACAAATTTCCTCCCCCTTTAAGGCCTATAGTTTCTAGCATCGGCTCACTTAACCCCTTCCCGTCGTAAACAACTTTCAGATTTTCCTCCCCACCTTCCAAAAGTCATAACTTTTTTATTTTTCCGTCGATATAGTCCTATGAGGGCCTGATTTTTGTGGGACAAGTTATAGTTTTTCATAGCGCCATTTATTGTGCCATATAATGTACTAGGAAATGGGAAAAAAATTATTTGTGGGGAAGAAAATAAAAAACAGCGATTTCGACATTTTTTTTCGCTTTGTTTTTACGGAATTCACTGTGCAATTAAAACAACATGTTAACTTTATTCTGCGGGTCAATACGATTACGGCGATACCGAATATATATATTTTTATTCTATATTTCACTACTTTTACAAGTAAAAAACAAAGTGTAAAAGCCATAACTTTTTATTTTTCCGTCTATTAAGTGGTATGAGGGCTTATTTTTTGCAGGATAAGCTGTCATTTTTAATGGTACTATTTTGGGGTTCATGCAACATTTTGATCACTCTTTATTCCATTTATTGTGGGAGATTAAATGAGCAAAAAATAGCCATTCTGGCGTTTACAATTTTTTTTTTTACGGCTTACACCGTGCGGGTTAAATAATGATATATTGTAATGGTTCAGACTTTTACGGATGCGGCGATACCAATTATGTTTATTTTTTTATTTTTTTACTATGCTCTAGGGGGATAATGGGAAAAGGGTTTTTTTTTGAACTTTTTATTATTTTATTTTTTTGGATATCACATTGACAGGGTACCCTTTTCTGTCGTGCATACGCTGTAGTTTATACCATCTTGCATGCCAGCAGTGCACATCCTAAACACATAATTGATCATTTACCCATTGTTGAATACATACGCGCTAAAAGAACTTGTACCCAATAATGTGACACCATCGACACTAGACTAAAAGCACGGGATTATCCCATATTGAAACTCAATCCAGCAAGGAATATTGCAGATGCTAAATCTAGGTACCAATACTTGTATCCTGAAAAGAAACATATTGATCCAGACAACAAATTAAAAAAAGAATATGATTTTTTCGACTCCTTTCAGTATGGAATACCAGGAAATAGCGGCTATTATAAAACGCTACCTTCCCATACTGGATATAGATCATATTTAGAAAAATATCTTAAAAGATGGTTGCAATTTTGTTGCCAGGAATTCCATTACAATAGGAAATCTGATTTCACCTAGTCTTTTCCCTAGGATCACCCACAATAAAATGACATGGTTAAGTAGTACCGGTTCACATAAATGCGGCTGCAATAGATGTGCGATGTGCACGATTATGCTCAACAGCACCAATTTAATTTCTTCATCAAATGAGACACAATTTTTTTTTATTTTTTTTGTAACTTCTTACTTTATTTGCTTTTTCAAACAAGGAACATATCAAGCAAGGGAACAAAAAAGAAAAACAGGGGGAAGGGACAAGGGCACATAGGCCCATGATATTGCATCAAACTATTTACAAAATCATATATGCGACATTGGGGACAGAGGAGGGGTAAAGACAGGGGAGAGAAAGAAAAAGGGAAAAGGGGGGAATGGAGGAGGAGGGGGGAACACATAGGTACATGATCCAGAATACAATTAAAGTCCTGATAGACAATCCAATGGGACCAAATCTTGGAGAAGCTGCCAGGTCTGTTAGTCAACTGAGATGTAAGGTCTTCTATGCGCTTACATCTCAGAGGGAGGTTCCGTACTTTTCCACAGAACAGATATACAAGTTCGAGCACTGTTAACGAAGTGTCGAAGAATAGACTTTTTGTATATTGGAAAAGGAATGTCGCTGAGATGAAGCAGAAAAAAGGCCGGAGTAAAAGGTATGGTGTGGTCAGAGAAAGAGGAGGTTATTCTCCAGACTTCCTGCCAGAAATGAGACAACACTGAACAATCCCAGAAGGTATGGAGAAGGGTCCCTTCAGAAGACCCACAGTGCCACGGAACATAGTACCATCGAGATAAAATTTTATATCCTGCCTCTTGGATACGACTAGAAATTGACGTTCCATGAGTTAAATCATAAATCCTGGTCAATTGGCAGTCATAAAGAGATAAATTCAAATCCCGCTCCCACTTGTCCACAAAAGGAGGCGGCCGCTGCGTCGAAGAGAAGCCCAACATGGCATAGATAGCGGAAAGGGCATGTCGCACCGGGCCCGTTCCCGAGCAAAGGGTTTCCAATGGGGTGACAAAACGGGACAGGGCGTCGGGGGGGTTGGAGTGAGACAAGGAAATGATGGAGTTGGTTTGCCTTCCAGAATCCCAAAGAACAAGGGTCCAGAGTGGAAGCGAGAGCTTCCAAGGTCGGCCAAGATTCCCCTGTCAAAAAATGGATGGCCCGATATCGTCCAAAAGACACCCATCTCTGAAAACCAGGGCCCGACAGGCTCAGTGTGAAGGAAGTATTGCCCAATATCGGGAGTAACGGGGAAGGACAGGGTAGAAGTTGGGACCCAGTAGAGTTTCTGATTATTGTCAAGGTAGTGGAAACAATAGGGTGAGATGGAGAGGGCAAAGAAGAATTGGGAAGCCAGGGCAATATGTGGAGAGGCGAGGAGCAGAAGTGTGATTCCAATATAACCCAAAGTTTGGTATCAGCATTACAATGCCAATCCACTAGCCTAGTGAGGTGGGTAGCCCTATAGTATGCATAGATATCAGGTAATCCAATTCCCCCCTGTCGTTTGGGTCTATAAATCAATGACTTTGAGATTCTGCCTGTTTTATTATTCCACACAAATTTGGAGAAGAGGGAGGCAATCACCCTGAAGAAGGACCGAGGGATATAAATGGGTAGGGTCTGTAGTAGGTAAAGAATCCTAGGGAGAATGTTCATCTTTAGTATTGAGCAGCGACCAAACCACGTAAAGGTACCCATTAACCATCTATCCAGGTTTTTTTTAACAGAGGACAGTAGGCGAGGGAAGAGTCCCGACGTACGCGGGGTGAGGTGAACTCCCAGATATGGTAAGGTAGACGTGAACCACTTGAACGGGATGGAAGCTGCTAATGAAGCAAGAGCTGTCTGTGGCAAAGAAATATTGAGGGCTTCCGATTTCTGCAAATTGATCTTGTAATTTGATAGGGTCGCGTATCGGGAGAGTTCAGCGAGAAGATTGGGAAGTGAGATTAACGGTTGTAAAAGAAAAAATAAGAGGTCATCGGCATAGGCGGCAATTTTATGGGTATTGTCCCCGACCTGAAATGTAATATCCACATTCTGATGAATGCATCGAAGGAGAGGTTCCAGTGTGAGAATGAAAATAAGAGGGGAGAGGGGGCAGCCCTGACGGGTGCCATTCAGAATAGGGAAATAGTCAGAGAGGACTCCGTTAATATTGGCAGCCGCAGACATCTTGTTCCTCAGGTTGCCTTTAGTGTCTAGTGGATTGGTACAAACCAGTGAATTGAGACCATAGATAGCCCCTGATGTGTATCCAGTAGTCTGGTTCCTCAAGTTGCCTTTAGTGTCTAGTGAATTGGTACAAACTAGTGAATTGGGGCCATAGATAGACACTGATATGTATCCAGTGGTCTGGTTCCTCAGGTTGCCTTTAGTGTCTAGTGGATTTCTGCAATAGACATTCTCTGGCATCTAGTAGCTTGGTCCTTCAGACAGTTCTTCATATCTAGTGGCCTTCTGTAAGAACTCTTTTAATGGGATTCATCAATAATTTTTTATGGAATTGTAAACCACTTGTCAAATACATAGATTAGCACAAGATCAAAAAGGCCATATACGCAGTTTCTATTTGCTTATTTTACTGACAGACAAATCCCTACAACCACAAAATGGGATTCATGAGTCACATCCATTTGACCCTGGTTGTCCATCTACATACTAATAACAGAATGATGCTCACAGCTTGTATTACAGAGTTACCCTGGTTATTTCCCACCTGTCCTCACTTTACATATGATGAACAGATCTCTTTCTATTTTCCTGAATGTAACAAATAATCTAATTGATCAATTTCCCTGAATCCTTTGCAATTACAAAAGCATTGAAATAATCCCATATTCTCCAAAGGACGTGCTTGAGTGTTTAATGCAAATAAGGCATTTAGCAGATGTGTATTAGCATAATGTAAAATTAATGTAAAACAAATGCCACCTTCACATTTTTGTGATTTTCTTTTAAACAGTTCTATTAATTACAAATTAACATCTGGGTATCCCAGTGAAAGAAAAAACTCATTTCTAAAAGTTCTGACATTATAATATTTTAAATAATACCAGATAGAAGGTTTCCTTTGTTCAGGTAGTTCCAATTGAGTCGAGTATTGGACCGGTGTTCTTGGACCCTCGAGAGCCGATATATAACATGGGCATGTGCACTTTTAAAGAGGTTTTCCGGCACTGTAATATCGATGACTTATCCTTAGGATAGGTAATCAATTTCGGTAGGGGTCCGACTCCAATAAGCTGAATGTAGGGAACCATGGTGCTCACTTTTATGGTTTACCCAGGCTCAGCGCTGTAAGTACGGTTGTGGCTTTGCCTAATACTGCAGCTCAGTCCAATTCACTTGACTAGGACTGAGCTGTAGTAAGCTGCAGTACCAGGCACAGCCACAACCGTATGTACGGCGCTGGGTAATCAAAGAGGGGTTCCTTCAATCAGCTGATCGATTCAGATCCTGACCGATTAAATTTTGATGGATGATCCTTTAAGAAATAGACCCTAGTGACATATGTTTAGTTCCAAAATGAGCTTCAAAGGGGGTTGTCCTCTTCAGGACCATTTGGGGTCAATTTTTGTGTCATAGTCTGAACCCATTAGAGGATCCTCTGATACCCTTTTACCAGTCTGACCCTGAATGAGTGGTACTTTATATCATGATTGAATGACCTATATACTGAGAGTAAATACAGGGTAGACAGTACAATGCCCCGTGTATGAGGGTTGGTATAAGCAAAGCCACCATTGGATCCTCGTATATATTTTTCTGATTCATATAATACTTTAAACTGCAAAAAGAACTTGGTGTAATAAGGGGGATGATGTAGTATCCAATGTTATGTACATGGTAATACAATGAAGTGGTTGTCTCATCACGAAAACCCCTTTGTCAAATAATACTTGCCCCGGTGCTCAGCTGATATCGGCAGGGGAAGGGGTGGCTGGCTATACATGAATGGCCGACAACATAAAACACGGTTAGACCAGATCTACTAAAATTACACTGTTTCACCACCATGAAGAAAATGAGCAAAAAATGGTGGCCATGTGCCGCATAACTATGGCCCATGTTCTTTCCCTATTTTTAACCCTAAACTACGAAAAAATACTCTCTTACTCTAGTTCTTTAGATGTGCTTCATTGTATTTTGGAGTACAGGTAATACTGTATGTGTTAAAATAGGAGCTCCTGGTGATAAATGCCTGCGAGCAGACCTGGAGCTATTACTTGTGAAGCCTCTCTTATGAGATTTAACAGGCAGGACGGATGTTCCACACGTATGGCCACGGGGAGTAATAAGAGCCCTGACATTTGTCGCTGGCATAGAATAGTCTACCAGGAAAATAGTCATTTGACACTTATTATGAAAGCCACTTACATATTAGGAAATCTTCCATAGATGAATCTGCTGGGACCAAATTTCATATTTTCAATTACGACGCACAAGGTTTTTTTGTTGAATAAGTAATGCCCTTCCTTCAGCTATATTTTAATACGTGCCCTGAATCTCCACGTACTCGTGATTTGTAGGTTTAAGTGGCGGAAGGAAAATATCACCATAAGACTCAGCGCAGAGACGTCTAAATTAAAACACACAGATAACAACAGTAAAGCTCCGGTGGCCGTAATGTGATGTTTTTGTAATTTTTATATGTAATAGTGTATTGTATTAACCTGTTATATGCCAGGAGGTTACATCCCCAGGCTTCTCACGTATACCTTGATTTCAGCGATTGTCTCCATATACCTTGTGACTGGTCGTCCCTTTACCGGGAATAATTGTAAACAGGGTGATGTGCTGCCAACATGATGCAAATGCACGGGGGAAGAACGGTCTTATGAATAATCATTCATCTCCATACATTAATGATCGTTGCTCCTTGTTAATGGGGCTAATGACGTGCAGTATCGTTGACTGGCTCTCGTTTTTTCCAGACAGTCTCGGGCCATGTATAAGCACTTATAGCCAAACCATCCATGAGTCGATGATCGGGCTAATGAGCGTTTGTCAGCTGATCAGATCTTTTATACAGCCACAAAAATGATCGCTAGTCGGCAGCACATCTCCTTGTGTACACAGGACTTGCTGCCAACATCATACAAATGCACAGGGATGAACAATTGTATTAACGAGAGCTCATCCCCATACATTGACGATCACTGCTCCTTGTGAATGGAGTTAATGAGCTCCGATCAATGTGTTGCATCGATGATCGGCGCCCATTTTTCTGGCCGGTAAAGGCCTAGTTCACACAGAGTATTTTGCAGGCGGAAAAAATCTGCGTCAAAATTCCTTCACTAATCTAAAAATCTTTTTATCACCCCTGTATGCCTTTCATGCTAAGTAAAGAAAACAAGCATTTATGGGAGAACCTCTTGAAGTAAATAACTACTAAAACAATACAGATTAAGAAACCTTATATAGGTGGACTTACTTGCTGTCTTAAAAAATCATGTTGGAAATGCATATCGTGAAAAATACATGAAAAACTGCATGCAACTTTGGCATATGAAAAGTTTTTATGCGCATATGTCGTAAATTACAAATGTTTTAACAAAATTCAGTAAAAGTTATATTTTATATATACACTCCGGATCTATCTCTTTTTTTGCCATAATATCACGGAGAACGCATTCAAAACTGTGGTGGAATATAAATAATACCACGAATATCTATCCGAATTTTCCAAAAGGATATGGCAAACTTTATTGCAAGCACCATTAACACGGAGGCATGGCTGCCTCAGGCTAGGGAAGTGTTCTCTGAAAAAGAGTTTTCACAGAAGAAATATACGCCGTCTTTAAAATCTGCCTTCTCTGAATTAACGAAATGTTATAAGGAACAGTCCACATTATGGTGGGAAGTACAATCGTTTGAAAACTACCTTAAACATAACATAGTCCCAAGAGGACTGAGAATTATGCTTATGCCTGCAACAAGATTGCAGACCCCCGAATTGATGCATAGGTGGGAAACAGAGGCCACAAATAGCTCTCTTAGACTTATACAGATCCTGCTGGACGAAGAGAAGCGAGTCCTGGACATTACAACTAAGAAACTAAAAGAGCAAATTGAAATAGTCCTAAAGTTTAAAACAAAACCAGAATACAGCACTAAAGAACTCACACTGCAAAATATTTTTGAGAAATTCCAGTTGAACCTAACAGAAAGGAAACACAATCAATTTGTTCGGGACCTACAAGATTTTAGGGACAACAAAATATACACGTTTGAAACCAAGAAAGCAAGATCAAAAACTGAAACGGACCAATCCTCAACAGACTGACTACACCGATCAAGAATCTAATTATCAGAACCAGAGGAAATAGAGGAAGAAACCCCCTTAGACCAAATAGAGGAAGAGGTCACCCAAGAAATAGAAATCCTTCAAAAAGATGGGACTTATCACAAAACTCAGGTATCTCCAGCCACTCAGGAACCAGCCAAAATTAAACTTAGAAACATCCCCTTTTTTAGACAGGGAAGGTCCAAGAATACCATATCAGTTACGGAACAAACCGAGCTATATGAAGCAATAAAAAAAAGAATGAATTAACAGTAATCAATATGTCGGAAAGGAAATTAACTAATACGGAAATCTCCGTCCTTAGCAGAGGCCTGTCATACGTACCCACTACTGGTTTTGACATCTTTAACTGGGTCAAGGATATCCACTTATTCACAAGGAAACTGAGATGGCATAAGCTATATAGAATTAAAGACATAAAAGAATGTCAGGATCTGGAAATCACGATAAATGAATTACCACATGCAAGAGATCTGGCGGATCTATTATCCTCGAATGACAAACATAGAGGGACGGGTCTATTCACAACCTGTAAATTAAAGAGTCAGAAAATGCCTCCCACCGGAGAAACCTCGGTTATAGACGTATTCCAAGAAATGGTCATTAGTGACCTCATGAAAATTAACATACAGAGAAAACGAACTAATTTGACCAGAAATTAGAACAACGCACTAGTCTCATTGGAAAGGGACGAGAACATCGTGATTGAGGCATCTGACAAAAGGGGCAATGTAGTGATCTTGGAAAGGAAAAAATATATAGAAATGTGCAATAACATCCTAAACGACCCTGTAAGCTACAAAATTCTCACAGAAGACCCCACTATGAAATTTAAGAAAGATCTCATGAAAATATTAAATGACGCAAAAAGGAATGACCTTATTGATGAACATGAATATAAATTCATGATGATCGATAAACCTAAGATCCACACATTTTATGCTCTCCCCAAGATACATAAGGGCACAAACCCCTTAAAAGGGCGCCCTATTGTATCTGGTATTGGGGGACTGACACAAAATGTGGGGATCTATATTGATAAGGTTTTGAGAACCTATGTAGAGACTCTACCCTCTTACACAAGAGACACAATGGATTTGCTGGCCAAAATCGACGGTTTACCCATCGAATTAGGTACCATCCTGTGTAGTATAGATGTCGAGGCTTTATACTCTTCCATTTCCCATGAAATGGGACTTGAGGCAGTACGGCACTTCCTACATACAAGAGGGACACACTTCAGGAACCATAGCTCGCTCATGTTGAAACTGCTAGAATTTGTCTTAACCAGGAATTACTTTTTGTTCAACGGGTGTATGTACCACCAGCTCAGAGGCACCACCATGGGCAACTCGTGTGCTCCCACATACACCAATCTTTTTCTGGGCTGGTGGGAAGAAACCATTGTTTTTACCGACGAACGATACATAACTAATCTACCGGTTTCAATGTGGGCGCGCTATATCGATGATATTTTCATGTTGTGGACTAAACCCATTGAAATTTTCGAGGGGTTTGTTCAATCTTTAAATCAAAATAATATTGGACTGAGATTCACACTTGAATCTCACCCCAACACACTCCCATTCCTAGACGTACTTATATCCATTGAAGACAATGGCAAACTAAAAAAATCAATCTATAGAAAACCCACTGCCACAAACAGTCTTCTGAGGTGGGAGAGTCACCATCCCTACCCACTAAATAAAGGCATACCGAAGGGGCAATATCTCCGCCTCAGAAGGAATTCTTCGGATGTACGAGACTTCAGGAAACAGGCAAAAGATCTTGAGACACGATTTGCTGAGAGAGGTTACCCCTCCACAGTTATAAAAGAATCATACAAACATGCATATTCCCAGAAGAGAGAAGAACTACTAATTCCCAAAAAGAAGGAAATCACTAAACAACCCATACGGCTAATTGGAACATATGATATGGCAGGCCACACGATAAAAGGCATACTCGAAAAACATTGGAAAATTCTTTGTATGGACACAGATATAAGAGAAACTATAACACCCAGGGTACAAATAACCTATAGAACAGGAAGAAGTATAGGGAATCAAGTTACCCACAGTCATTTAAATAGCCTAATAAAGGAAGGTTGTTGGCTAAATAGAAAAATAGACGGATGCTTTAGATGTGGGCACTGTAAAGCATGTACATACATACAAGTAACGAAAGTTTTTCAGAGGAATTAGTTACCCTATAAAAAGCTTCTCCAACAGTAGTACAAAATTTTTTATATATAAGATCACCTGTCCATGCCCCTTAGATTATGTTGGGAAAACCATAAGGGAGCTAAAAAAAGAGAGTTCTCGAGCATGTAGGTGATGTTTTGCATGAAAGGGACAAACCAGTTTCTCGTCATGTCCACCTAAAACATGAAGGAGATACAAATTGCCTGCAATTCACAATAATAGAATGTTTACAACCATCTATAAGAGGAGGGGACATTGATAGAACATTATTGCAGAGAGAGTCAAAATGGATTTTTAAATTGGGATTAACTGCACCCAACGGACTCAATGAACTGCTGGATTTCAGATGTTTCATTTGAGCTATTTCTGCACATATTTCTCATTAATTCACTAGACTCTCTATAATAATTTGCTATATGTCCCATCAAATTAATTAATTAGTAATGAAGAAAAACACCCCCTATCCTTGCAACCCATGCTTGCTTCATAAATTAGCACTCCAGCCATTTAATATCCTTAAACTAAAAACCACATAAAACAAATTCCTCTCAAATAAACAAGTCTTTTCCGTAGTCATCTAGGGAATTGTCTTTGTGTGGGGGTTACATGGATGCCAGACAGGTGATTTCTGTCCAGGCGCTCATGACCCAGGCACAAACACAGTCCTTCAAAGAACTCCTCCCCCCTGTCCACCCCTATTCCGCCGTCTGGCCGAGTCCTCTGCTTTTATAGATAGACAGGACTTTCCTGTCTAATTACCCATCTCAACACAGGTCCACAGCGTCTGTAGGAGACGCTTGGGACTTGACAGCCGATGGGGAAACTAGTGTAACGTCGCAGCCAATGACTGGCTGCGACGTCACATTAGAAGGGGCGGAGTTATCTCAGTTTCCCTGACTACGCGTCTGCGGGCAGATTAGAATCGCTGCCCGCAGACCGAATACATCTCCACTGTAGGGGAGGCAGTAGGGAGCACGGTCCTGAGGTGGATGGGGTGGTGGCTCGCGCGATCGCTGCCATAGCTGACACGTGGATGTGATGCCCTGTGTCGCTGTGGCTGCAGTCGCGCGGCGGGTCTTCGCCCGTTACAAGACACAAACCCCCAAACGTCACAGGGGGGGTGTGACTAGTGGGAGGATTTAGGGGAGGAACCGGACATAAAAGAAAGACGGGGAATCCCTCATTTGAGTGACGGCAGATGTCAGGAACGGACGTTGCTATCTACCTTCCAGACGGGAAGCCTGATTTCTTGCCACTGCAAGCATGCCTTTACTAAAAAGCACTTTCTCTGTTAGACACCTACACTAATCTTTATGCAACTTCCCACGAACTTGGATGAAGCTGCACTGATGACCTATCTCCCCTGAGGAATCATTTGGTAAGGAAGAAACGCGTTGGGAGGAAACCTATCTAATATCAGAGGTTCACCAATAACCAGGTCATTGAAGACAACTGCTAAAAGGACTATTAACATCCGAAAAAGGGGTAGGAGGGCAACTGCCCTAAAAATCTTTTTATCACCCCTGTATGTCTTTCATGCTAAGTAAAGAAAACAAGCATTTATGGGAGAACCTCTTGAAGTAAATAACTACTAAAACAATACAGATTAAGAAACCTCATATAGGTGGACTTACTTGCTGTCTTAAAAAATCATGTTGGAAATACATATCGTGAAAAATACATGAAAAATTGCATGTAACTTTGGCATATGAAAAGTTTTTATGCGCATATGTCGTAAATTACAAATGTTTTAACAAAATTCAGTAAAAGTTATATTTTATATATACACTCCGGATCTATCTCTTTTTTTGCCATAATATCACGGAGAACGCATTCAAAACTACTATTGTCTATGTGGTGGACTACAAATAATACCACGAATATCTATCCTGTTTATTATACAGCCAATGCTTCTTCTAATCTGGTATGCAGATGTAGCAGACTTAAATTTGTAATTTATCCGATTCTTTTGTGCATCAATATTACAATATATTTCCCACAGTCTAAAATACTTATCCAATATACAATACCATCAGGGAGGCGTCTGATTGGCTCCAAATGTATTCTGCAGCAGGACAACAACCTCAAACATTCAGCCAATGTCATTAACAACTATCCAGCGTGAAGAAGAGCAAGGAGCCCGGGAAGTGATGATATGTTCCCCACAGAGCCCTGATCTCAACATCTTCTAGTCTGTCTGGGATTACATGAAGAGTTAGAAGGATTTGAGGAAGCGACATCCACAGAAGATCTGCGCTTAGTTCTCCAAGATGTTTAGAACATCCTCTCTGCTGAGCTCCTACAAACACTGTGTGCAAGTACCTAGAAGGATTGATTCTGTTTTGAAGGCAAAGGGTGGTCACTCCAAATATTGATTTGATTTAGATTTTTCTTTTGTTAATTCACTTAGATTTTTTTTATCAATTAACAAAATACTATCAACACTTTTCAAAGCATTCTTACTTTGCAGCATTTTTCCACAACTGCCTAAAACTTTTGCATATTACTGTGTATATAACCATATATATATAACCATATATAACCATATCCTTTCTGAAGTTGCACCAGTTAAGGCTTCTAGATGTAGCATTTTTTATGTTGTAAACATGAGTTTGTCATTCGGCACAGCTTATGATGATATCAGGATGTGTTCCCCGAGGTTTTACATAGGACTGCACATCTAGTTCATTATGAAGTAACCTTTCTCCATGTGAGCTCTGCTTCAGGCTGTCCGGCAGTACATGGAGTCCTTACATCTCTGTAACCTTTATACGGCACTATATTATGTTGATGATGTCCCATAAAAACAATGCTAATATGTAATCCAGAATCCGACAGTAAAAAAACCTCGGTATGGAATCAGCGGCATATGAAGGTAAAGTACGGCCCCATGCACTTCTATGGGTATTATCAGGGCTGAACTAAACCATTGATGTAAATGGGCACTGTGTAATGCTATATTTCCCCTTTGGTGGCGCTGCAGGGAAATTAAACACTTACTGTTAGGTTTATCACAACAGCTGATTGGTGGGGGTCATAGCAGGGGGACACTGATCAGCCCATTGTCAAGAAACCCTTATAACAAGTAGGGATGGTTCAAAATGGGCAACCCCTTTACGAAATGTGTCTTGATATGTAAATGATATGTTAATTAGGGAAAACTGATTGCCGTGTGAGGGAGAGGAGGACACCCAGGGAGGGACAGGGAAGGCTGTAGAGGGTGCTTTTTGTTGCAGGATGTGCATCGCAATGTTCTGATTTACTCTGAAAGAACAGAGAAACATTTTACAGCCATACATGAGTTAAAGGGGTTTTCCAGGATCAGAAAAAAAGAATAATTTTTTGTGAGAAACAGCGCCACGTCTGTCCATGGGCTGTATTACAGCTTATTCCTATTCAAGTAAACGGAGCTGAACTGCAATACTAGACGCAGCCTATGGACAGACGTTGCAATGTTTCTTGGAAAAAGTCTGATCCTTTTATTTGATCCTGGACAAGTCTGTTAGGGTGTGGCCTATGTGATGGGCGGAGTCTAAGGTGACAATGTGCTTACAGGCTCCTGAGATGTAAATCCAATACTGGGTGCCGTATTATGTCTCCATACAACTCAGAGCTTGTGCGGAGCTGTAACACGAGCCCTTATACACACAGCAAACCCTCTATTGACTCCATTTATATCAGATATCATCTTTTTAATAATCCCGACTATTACCGACATTGTAAAGAGCAATTATTAAACTTTAGTGGAGTTCCTAAACTGTAGGAGATAACAGATGTATTTAGTTACACTGTTGGAATAATCAGTTTGAGCAAAAGCGATCATCACGAGGACGATGTACAAAACATTTGTAATATTAAGTTTAATGACATGTTGCCAAATTAGGAGGCTGTTAAATGACTGAGCGAAGAATTGCATCACATTCTGATTATCACTAATGATAAAAATGAAATACCAAAATGCATAATTAGCAGCGGCGGATTTCTGATTTTATCTTTAATTAACTTGATATATTCTTCTCTTTAAAGACAAGGAAATTCTCATGAGAATGATAGGAAATGTCATACTACTGGATAAATGACATCATATATCATGTTCTGACGTTACCGTAGCCGTATATTACTGGTGGCTGCTGCCACGTTGATACCGCTGTTACTTAAAGAAATACACTACTTCGAGGCGATATTTAGTTGCAGTCTTAAAAATTATATGTTAGTCACTACCAATATATTGTCTTCAGCAGGGCTGGATGATACCCGTGGGGCCAACCGTCCCGTTTTTGACAGCTTTGCCCAGGAATAATAATAATAATAATCTTTATTTATACAGCGCCAATATATTTCACTGCACTTTACAGTTCAGGGGGTACATTGTACAGACAATATCAGGCATTACGTAGTGACAAAACTAATTTACAATTCAAACAAGAGG
This sequence comes from Rhinoderma darwinii, assembly GCF_050947455.1. Taxonomy (NCBI): domain Eukaryota; kingdom Metazoa; phylum Chordata; class Amphibia; order Anura; family Rhinodermatidae; genus Rhinoderma; species Rhinoderma darwinii. Next base: position 21,623,333 of record NC_134696.1, read on the forward strand.
AGTGAGGACCCTGCTCGCAGGAGCTTATAATCTATGAGGAAATAAGGTAGACACAAAGTGTAAAAAATACTTGTTAAGTACAATGGTCCAGCCATCTTTTATACACATGGGGTGGTAACATAAAGCTGCATGAGCCGTTCACCAGCCAGTGTCAGTGTATGATGGACATTAAGTGTATTTGGGTGCAAGGAGTGTGGGGGATACTGCTGAATGAGGGGGGCAAGTACTCATGACTAATGTAAAAGGGGGGCAAGGAATAGAGTCAGATCAGGGAATGTTATAGGCCTGTCTAAATAGATGTGTTTTCAGGGCACGTTTAAAACTGTGGATATTGGGAATTAATCTGATTGTCTGGGGTAGCACATTCCAGGGGACTGGTGCAACACGAGAGAAGTCTTGGAGACGGGAGTGGGAGGTTCGGATTATGGAGGATTTTAATCTAAGGTCATTGGCAGAACGTAGAGCGCGACTAGGCTGGTAGACAGAGATGAGGGAGGAGATGTAAGGAGGTGCAGTGCTGGAGAGAGCTTTGTGGGTGAGAGTAAGAAGTTTGAATGTAATTTAATTCTGGAGAGTATGGGCAACCAGTGCAGTGACTGGCACAGGGTAGAAGCGTTGGTGTAGCGGTTGGTCATAAAGATGAGTCTGGCTGCTGTATTCAGGATAGATTGGAGAGAGGAGAGTTTAGTGAGTGGAAGACCGATTAGTAATGAGTTACAGTAGTCAAGACGAGAGTGAATCAGAGCAACAATGAGAGTTTTGGCTGTTTCTACAGCAAAAAAAGGGCGGATTCTGGAGATGTTTTTGAGGTAAAAGTGACAGGAGCGTGAAAGTGATTGAATGTGAGGAGTAAAGGAAAGTCAGAAATGGGTCACAGAGTTGGTGGGGCTTATGAAAATTTACATAAAAATGGTAGATCACTGGACATTTTGTGGGCATTCTCAAACAAAACAGAAAGTTGTGTCTTTGTCAGTCTGTTAGGATGCAGAGCTTTACAGTCCCAACAAGCTGAGAGGATGGGGTCTCCTTATCTATACTGCCATGCTACTGCATAGTAGTGCTATACTCACAATTCTCTATGAGTGTAGTCTGGTAATGGGTTATGGACAGTATTGCTGGGTACTCTGGTCTTATTAGCACCTTGGTGGCTTGGCGCTCCTTGTAGTCTGGGTGCAGATGGTGTGGCTGGGCAGTTTAGCACCTAACGCTGAAAGTAATACATCCCAATGGGTCGGTGCAGGGCCTAAAAGTGTTCTTTGAATTGGATTGCAAATCTTTTCAGGTATGGGTAGGGCATATTGGGTATGAGCCCCGGAGCATCTAGCACCTAGAGGACTCAGGGCCATCTACCACCCGCCTTTCCTGCCAAGCACGCTTCTTTTGCCATACCGGGAATTTTTTTAGTTACTATATATAAGAGTAGTATATACTGCTCACCTCTGGGACCTTCACTTGTCAGGTAAATAGGGATATTTTGATGGCTGTTCGATGGTCTAATCCAGTCCAGGAGAGGTGGTCACGTTGTGCGTGGCTCTCTCTTTTGAAGTCTAAGAGAGTCACTCACTGCTTTTTCCTACTATTGTGGAGAGGACAATGCACAGTAACCTCTACTATATATGACTGTTATAAGGGATCTTGTGGAGTCCAGGTCCCAGAGGTGGAATGGGCGTTCCCAAAAAAACGTAATCTGGCCCTGGTTTTCAGTGTTAGCTACTCTTTACCCCTTGTCCATTAGGACACCGATATAATCCGTAACCCTAGCTTAGATGCACTGGGGAGCCTGAAGTAGGCTAAAATCTACCTCCTGTCTCATTAGAGGTTCAGGCTACTGCTTTCTCCCTCCACCATGCTTTACACTGTATCCATGTTTGTTGGCTGCTCAAATTGCCTTAGACCATATTTACACCTACCTTGACGAATTTGAAAAATGTATAGAAAAGGGACATGGCTACAAGGAGTTGTCATTAATTTGCAAAAAAATCATTAAAGAAGGGCAACATTTTTTAAAACAAAATATTATTGTGTATGAACTCTAGCCATGCGGTGTCGCAACGCAGAGAAATGTGTAAAATTTACCATGCCATGAGCGTTTGATAAATTTTGCGCACCATTTTTCTTCACTCATTTACTATAGTCATTAAAGCGGGGTTCCCCAACCTGTTGATGTAAAACCTACAACTCTCAGCATGACCTGACAAACTTTGTGCTCTCTCGGCATGCCGTAGCAGCCTGAGCCTGTCAGGTCATGCTGAGAGTTGTAGTGTCACAACTGCTAGATAGCAACCGGTTTAGAGAACACTGCATTAAAGGGTTAAAAAAATGATAGAGTAGAAATTCCATCTTATTATGCCATTAACATTTCGGAGTGGAGACACTTAAAGACTCTCATGTTCGTGATTAGTGATGAGTGATTGATTTAGAGATACAGTGTAGCACGCAGCGTATGGTAGAGATGTATAAGCAGATGTTGAGCGGAGGTCAGGTATATAACCAGTTTCATTCCGTTAGCTCCTCGTCAGATGACTGCACCAGATTATGGCCGTAGGAATCCAACCATGACTATTTTGATTGGCTTGTACAATCCCACAAACTTTAATGTTTCACTTTAATGGTTTAATGGCTGAATCGTCTCAAGTAATGGTCCCCAGCTAAATAAAGTGCTCATCCCCCGCCAAGACTTGAAGCAATGTATTCAAATTTTACAGCAAAGTCATTCATTCTGAAACTAAATATATATTTTTGAAGGGTCATCATACAGAAATGTTTAATCTAAAACAAACGTTCCAAGCTAAAAAGCATATCGTAAACTTTCCTCCATCTGCCACCTGAGGGTCTGGAAATGCCAACAATCTGGGACGGTGGCGTACATAGAAGAGAACGGGCCCCATAGCGAAGATCAAAGTGGGCTCCCCATTAGACTTCCTTTACACACAATTTTTGTGTGGCATAACACCAGTTTTGTTGCGGTTTTAACATTGCAAGACCATGTAAGTCAGAGTCCTTTTCACAAATGCATTATTTTTTGTAGAGGAAAAACAAAAATCTATGGAGGTCTAGAAGTCAAAAACGCCACTAACTGCATAAAGAAGCACAAAACCAAACCTTACTGCAAAGAGTAAAAAATGCCACCGAACCAAAAAACTGAAGATACAAGAGAAAAAAATGCCACTTAAAAAAATGCACTAATTGTAGTACGTTTACTATTTCTTCATTGACGTCCATCTAACATCTAGATGTAAAATGTTTGCTGCGGCAAAAAACACCAGGAAAAACCCTACAAAAAAATATGGTGTTTTTCTTAAAATGCTGTGAGTGAAGCCACCATTATGGGGCCTGGTTTTGCTACTCAGGACAGAAGGGCCTGCCATTTGCTCCTCTTCTTTCCAGGTCCATTGAGCCGATTCTCTACCTCCTTTTTTTCTTGGAGAGGGGAGTCCTGCACAGGTTCCCACCACTCGGCAGCAAAGGGGATGGGACTAATCAGGGGCTGTACCCCTCTAACCAAGGGCCCTACAGCCACTGCATTGGTTTGCCTCTATGGTAAGCACATATCTAAAAAAAATAGAATTCATATGTATTCTAGATTTACGTGAAAATCTTGAATTTTGAGGATCCAGACAAGGGCAAACACAGAAAGAGGGAAACTGGTTTGCTCCTTTGGATGCCCATTCTCTGAGATCATGGTGCCTATGTAGTGTTACACCATCAGCTTTAGAATTTCCAATCCTGGTAAAAATCCTGGATTATCCAATCCCGGTAGGCAGTGTAATTCTTGACCAATTCCTGGTCGGTACCCCCTTTGATGCCCAGCATAACTGTAATGGCAGGAAGGAGGTGAAGGGAACAAGTGAGCCCTAATCTACCCACCGCCCTGTCCCTGCCTACTTGCAACGACCCGCCCTAGGCGACGGGGTACAACTTGGCGGCGGTCCCTACGCTGTCTAAGTGCAAGGGAGTACAAACAGGGAACACGCAAGGGAAGGGGCAGTAGCCCACGGAACGCCGCGAGGAAACGGAGCGGTGAATGAGTCAGTCAGGATCAGGATGTAGTGGAGTATACCAACGAGAGCACGGAGCAGGAAGCAAGCCAGGGGCAAAGCGAAGCAGGATAAGCGGAACTGAAGCAAGGCAGAAGCACGGCAGAAGCAGGCTGGAGCAAGGCAGCAGTGGGCCAGGAATCCAAGAAGAATAACAAGCACTGAGGAAGAAAACACGGCAGGTATAAATGGACAGGGGGCGGAGCTAACTCTGACTGACCAGGCCGCGATAGGCTCTCCCACTCCTGAGCCTGCCACCCTGGTTGGTGGGAGCCGGTGTCAGTCTAAGAGGTCTGGCCTCAGGTGTCGACTGATTAATCCCGGGAGTATACACAGACGTAGTACCTGGCAGATCCTTTACAATAACCTACTTCTATGGTAGATATGCCCCTAAATTCAGAGATGGAAGCAAGGTGCATGGGTAGTTTCAGGCAAGATAAGGCAGGTGTCAATTGGGCATAATACGGGCATATGTTAGAGTCCACATTGTAGCTGCAACAATTGTACCCCCATAGTTCTACTAAACAGAACTTGGATCACCATAAGGCTCTATGGTGATTTAATTTGATTCATTGGGTGTACCACACACCCTAAAATGTGTCTGTATTATGTCCATGTGGCAGCAGATGTTGTCATCAGGTGTCAGCATTGGATATCCATCCTTCTGTGGAGACCTGGAGTGTCTACTATGAGGGTGCCACCAACTATACACCAAGACCCATGTAGTTGAGAGAGTAAGACGGACGCAGGTATCCAACGCTAGCGTGTGAATTTCTTAGAATGAGGGTAGAAATGTGTTACATTTTAATTTTTGCACCTCTTTTTGGACAAATTTGCCCATTTTGAAGTCAGATTCACAAAACTTTTGGCAGGCATGAAGCTGGACATCGATAAACCTTGTGTAAGTTTTACACTTTATAAGTGCTTAATTTGCTATACGTTTGGTAGTACCCCATTTGTATCATATTATATATTTTTTCCAATATTCTTTCTTATGCTAATATTCAACCTGTCAAGTATAATAAATGGTTCCCACACAGACATTTATCTAATCAGAGTCCAAGAACCATTAAAAAATAACATTCTCTAAATGTCAGGATAAAAAAACAAATACTTAAGATGAATATCTAATTGTAAGTGAAATGAAGAAGGATCAGACATAAATAATGTTCTGTGGGCAAAGCTTCACAATAAAACGTGACACAGGTATTGTTCTCCTATCAAAAGCGAATGTACTATAAATACTGTGCTGTAAATTAATCAATACCGCTTTTGTATCCCAGTGGCTTACATAAACTGCCCTATTTATTTCTTATATTACTAATAGCGGAGGAAAAGAAGTGTCATTATGTGTTCTGTGAAAATAATCATTACAAAGATAAAATGTATAGCCATCTTCTACTTAGTAGTTATATTCTTGTACATAAGGGGCAGTATTATAGTAGTTATATTCTTGTATATAGGAGCAGTATTATAGTAATTATATTCTTGTATATAGGGGGCAGTATTATAGTAGTTATAGTCTTGTATATAGGGGGCAGTATTATAGTAGTTATATTCTTGTATATAGGGAGCAGTATTATAGTAGTTATATTCTTGTATATAGGGGGCAGTATTATAGTAGTTATATTCTTGTACATAGGGGGCAGTATTATAGTAGTTATATTCTTGTACATAGGGAGCAGTATTATAGTAGTTATATTCTTGTATATAGGAGCAGTATTATAGTAGTTATATTCTTGTATATAGGAGGCAGTATTATAGTAGTAATATTCTTGTATATAGGGGGCAGTATTATAGTAGTTATATTCTTGTATATAGGGGCAGTATTATAGTAGTTATATTCTTGTACATAGGGGGCGGTATTATAGTAGTTATATTCTTGTATATAGGGGGCAGTATTATAGTAGTTATATTCTTGTATATAGGAGCAGTATTATAGTAGTTATATTCTTGTATATAGGGGGCAGTATTATAGTAGTTATATTCTTCCATATAGGGGGCAGTATTATAGTAGTTATATTCTTGTATATAGGAGCAGTATTATAGTAATTATATTCTTGTATATAGGGGGCAGTATTATAGTAGTTATAGTCTTGTATATAGGGGGCAGTATTATAGTAGTTATATTCTTGTATATAGGGAGCAGTATTATAGTAGTTATATTCTTGTATATAGGGGGCAGTATTATAGTAGTTATATTCTTGTACATAGGGGGCAGTATTATAGTAGTTATATTCTTGTACATAGGGAGCAGTATTATAGTAGTTATATTCTTGTATATAGGAGCAGTATTATAGTAGTTATATTCTTGTATATAGGAGGCAGTATTATAGTAGTAATATTCTTGTATATAGGGGGCAGTATTATAGTAGTTATATTCTTGTATATAGGGGCAGTATTATAGTAGTTATATTCTTGTACATAGGGGGCGGTATTATAGTAGTTATATTCTTGTATATAGGGGGCAGTATTATAGTAGTTATATTCTTGTATATAGGAGCAGTATTATAGTAGTTATATTCTTGTATATAGGGGGCAGTATTATAGTAGTTATATTCTTCCATATAGGGGGCAGTATTATAGTAGTTATATTCTTGTATATAGGAGCAGTATTATAGCAGTTATATTCTTGTATATAGGGGGCAGTATTATAGTAGTTATATTCTTGTACATAGGGGCAGTATTATAGTAGTTATATTCTTGTATATAGGGGCAGTATTATAGTAGTTATATTCTTGTATATAGGGGCAGTATTATAGTAGTTATATTCTTGTATATAGGGGGCAGTAATATAGTAGTTATATTCTTGTCCATAGGAGAGGATAGACGTGTGCTTGTGAGCTCCCTGTTAGGACTATGCATGGCTTCTGACCCAGGTGGAGGGGAGGGGTCCTGGGCTGATGATCCTGGGAAAGCCCAGAGTCTGGAGTTTGGCCTGCAGCATGGAGATGGTGGAGGTGATGATCTGGAAATGGTGGCTGGTGAGTCAACTGAATCTAATGATGTTGGTGAACTGTGCACAAAAATGACAAAGAAAAATATCTTTAAAATGGAAATGCAAGTTCGCAAATTGAGAACTGAAATTAACCAAGAGACTGATCCAAAGGCAAAGCTGATGAAATTTGAGTGTCTGGATGTTTGCACACGTGAGCTGGTGATATTGAAGGAGAGATTGCAGAAAGAATCATGCACAGTACCCAAAATAAAGAACTGGGCAATTGAGAACAAAAGGGAGACCAGAGCCCAAACTGTGAAGAGAAAAAATATCATTGCAAAAAAAGACACTGACTATAAGACTGTGTATAATATTGTGGAGCAGGGAAATCCTGGAAGATATGAGTGTGCAGTGGCTGGAGGATCACATCTCTCATCATGTGTGGGGTCTGTGCAATCAGCCAACACAAATGCTGCTAAAGCTGCAGAGAAATGTGTGCCAGCTGACGAGGGGTTAACTGCAGTAGACTCTATGTGCAGTACTGATGAAGTGAATGCGAGTGGCACTCCTGGGAGTGAGCAAGAAAGTGCCTCATGTCCTGATATTATAAGTGAGACCTCGCTCAGCGCGGTGATTGACAGTCTGATATCGGATGAACCAGCGGCACAGGCTGAGGCGGACATTGCAGACCCTGTTCTGGAGGTTCAGCCGTCCGCAGTGTCAGTGAATGGAGTGCAGGTTACACAGCGATCAGGAGCAGGCACAGGAGGATCTGCAGTACAATCAGCTGAGGAGAGGTCCAGTCCTGACCCACCTGCTGACAGACCTCAGTACAGGAGACTGTTCTCCAGCGTCACAAGACCGACTAACCCCACACCTCAGAGGAGGAACGCGGTCAGAATCAGGTACTCAGGACCAGAGGAAAACCTCCCCTCCAGACTCTACATTGGGAAAGTTTTGTTGAAGGAGTTTATGAAGTTTAAAACTTCTGAGGTGTTCGCTCTGATCCACGTTCCCTCCAGCAGGAATTATGACATCAGTTTCAAGCTGCAATATAGTCTAGACTTATTCTGGAGTATTTATAACGATACAAAGGAGCACGCGATGTGGGAGCATCTACATGTCATCCAGCTGACTAAACCCCAGGTAGTCACCGCCACCGTCCTGTTCCAGTCTGAGGTGGTGGCTCTGGCAGATTTGCAGCACTGGTTGAGCAGATATTGTGAGGTGAAGAGACTGCCAACAAAGATCTATGATGAGGAGGAGATCTGGAATGGAGGATATTCTGTCAAGATCCAGCTGGTTCAGGAGAATGGAGTGACCAGACATCTGCCGCACTCCTTCTACCTGGGCTCGGAGAGAGGCGTATGTTACTACCCTGGTCAACCGCGACTGTGCCATAGATGTGGGGGCAGACACCTGGCATTCAACTGTTCCCGCATTAAGTGCTCACTGTGTGGTCAGTTTGGGCATGTGAAGGATGATTGTACAGGACCTGTCATCTGTAACCTGTGCTTAGGACCTGGACATACATTCCGGGAGTGTCCGCATGCAGAACATAATAAGGAGGAGACCTTTAAAGAAGCCATGGAGGAAGAGCAGGAGGATGTCTCCATATGTGTAGATATGACCCCAGAACCTGGAAGTCCCAGCGAGGATGTGAGCCAAAGTACCAGAGATCGTGCTCCAGAGACGAATGTCCCATCTGTGGATGCTGCACAAGTGTCACCAGCCACTGAAAATAGAGGTCATGCTAAAAGTAAAATATCCAGTCACTCTGTCACCAAAACATCTAAACATCTGCCCAACACCAGTAAGGAACCAGCTGATCCAGCCGCAGCAACCAGTAAAAAACCAGCGGGGCCAGCCGCAGCGACCAGTAAGAAACCAGCTGATCCAGCCGCAGCGACCAGTAAAAAAACAGCTGATCCAGCCGCAGCGACCAGTATCGATGAGGAGGGATTTCAGACGGTTAAAAGGAGAAGTAAAATAGATGATTCTTCTAGGAAAAAAATCACTGCTGCAAAGAAATCACCGGAGTCTCCAGTGCTGGCGATAACTAGGGGACGTTACTGTGCGCTGGGAGAAGATGACCAGGAAGAAGAAGCAGAGATGGAGCAAGTCTCCTCACACATCCCAGATGACGAACCTCAGGATGAAGATGCTGACCCCCCAATGTCCACCAAAAGATGGGGTGTTACAGGACATAGCAGTGGAAGAAGAAAAAAAAGTAGGAAAGACATGTAACCAGGATGATGCTGAAAATCACCTCCATCAATGTGAACAGTGTGAAGAATAGGAGCAGGCGGCGGGCGATATTCCAGCGTCTGTCTGACGACAAAACCAATGTCATATTTATACAAGAGACTTATCTACAGAGTAATGTCCCTGCTGTGTCCCTGTCCCTGCAGTCACCACATCTATTGGGACAGTGAAACTCTCAGTTGCTGTATAGAGACTTCTAGTCCGAACTCCGTTTATATCATAGAGGTTCACTATATGCCAAAAATGTGGTGACCGTGTCCCATCTGTGGTGTGCGCGATGCTGCCCGGTCACCAATAAAGAAGAACTCTCCTGTAATACTGTCTAGAATAATATCATGAAAAATAGTTGAAACAATCTATACTGGCGCACTATTCATATATTATGGTTTGTTTAATGATTGTGATGTTATTAAGAGACAAACGTTTATTTTCTTTATCTGTTATGAGTGTATTGCAAAGGTATTGTAATATTTTGTTGCAAGTTTTCAAATAAAAAAGATAATTATAGTAGTTATATTCTTGTATATAGGGGCAGTATTATAGTAGTTATATTCTTGTATATAGGGGGCAGTAATATAGTAGTTATATTCTTGTCCATAGGAGAGGATAGACATGTGCTTGTGAGCTCCCTGTTAGGACTATGCATGGCTTCTGACCCAGGTGGAGGGGAGGGACCCTGGGCTGATGATCCTGGGAAAGGCCAGAGTCTGGAGTTTGGCCTGCAGCATGGAGATGGTGGAGGTGATGATCTGGAAATGGTGGCTGATGAGTCAACTGAATCTCATGATGTTGGTGAATTGTGCACAAAAATGACAAAGAAAAATATCTTTAAAATGGAAATGCAAGTTCGCAAGTTGAGAACTGTAATTAACCAAGAGACTGATCCAAAGGCAAAGCTGATGAAATGTGAGTGTCTGGATGTTTGCACACGTGAGCTGGTGATATTGAAGGAGAGATTACAGAAAGAATCATGCACAGTACACAAAATAAAGAACTGGGCAATAGAGAACAAAAGGGAGACCAAACTGTGAAGAGAAAAAATATCATTGCAAAAAAAGACACTGACTATAAGACTGTGTATAATATTGTGGCGCAGGGAAACCCTGGAAGATATGAGTGTGCAGTGGCTGGAGGATCATGACTCCCATCATGTGTGGGGTCTGTGCAATCAGTCAACAAAAATGCTGCTGCTGCTGCTAAAGCTGCAGAGAAATGTGTGCCAGCTGACGAGGGGTTAACTGCAGTAGACTGTGTGCAGTACAGATGAAGTGAATGCGAGTGGCACTCCTGTGAGTGAGCAAGAAAGTGCCACATATACTGACATTGTAAGTGAGACCTCACTCAGCGCGGTGATTGACAGTCTGATATCTATAGAACCAGCGGCACAGGCTGAGGCGGACATTGCAGACCATGTTCTGGAGGTTCAGCCGCCCGCAGTGTCAGTGAATGGAGTGCAGGTTACACAGCGATCAGGAGCAGACACAGGAGGATCTGCAGAACAATCAGCTGAGGAGAGGTCCAGTCCTGACCCACCTGCTGACAGACCTCAGTACAGGAGACTGTTCTCCAGCGTCACAAGATCAACTAACCCCACACCTCAGAGGAGGAACGCGGTCAGAATCAGGTACTCGGGACCAGAGGAAAACCTCCCCTCCAGACTCTATATTGGGAAAGTTTTGTTGAAGGAGTTTATGAAGTTTAAAGCCTCTGAGGTGTTCGCTCTGATCCACGTTCCCTCCAGCAGGAATTATGGCATCAGTTTCAAGCTGCAATATAGTCTAAACTTGTTCTGGAGTATTTTTAATGATACAAAGGAGCACGCGATGTGGGAGCATCTACATGTCATCCAGCTGACTAAACCCCAGGTAGTCACCGCCACCGTCCTGTTCCAGTCTGAGGTGGTGGCTCTGGCAGATTTGCAGCACTGGTTGAGCAGATATTGTGAAGTGAGGAAACTGCCAACAAAGATCTATGATGAAGAGGAAATCTGGAATGGAGGATATTCTGTCAAGATTCAGCTGGTTCAGGAGAATGGAGTGACCAGACATCTGCTGCACTCATTCTACCTGGGCTCGGAGAGAGGCATATGTTACTACCCTTGTCAACCGCGACGGTGCCATAGATGTGGGGGCAGACACCTGGCATTCAACTGTTCCCGTATTAAGTGCTCACTTTGGGCATGTGAAGGACGATTGTATAGGACCTGTCATCTGTAACCTGTGCTTAGGACCTGGACATACATTCCGGGAGTGTCCACATGCAGAACATAATAAAGAGGAGACCTTTAAAGGGGCCATGGAGGAAGAGCAGGAGGATGCCTCCATATGTGTAGATACAACCCCAGAACCTGGAAGTCCCAGCGAGGATGTGAGCCGAAGTACCAGAGACCCTGCTCCAGAGACGAATGTCCCATCTGTGGATGCTGCACAAGTGTCACCAGCCACTGAAAATAGAGGTCATGCTAAAAGCAAAATATCCAGTCACTCTGTCACCAAAACATCTAAACATCTGCCCAACACCAGTAAGGAACCAGCTGATCCAGCCGCAGCGAACAGTAAAAAAACAGCTGGGCCAGCTGCAGCGACCAGTAAGGAACCAGCTGATCCAGCCGCAGCGACCAGTAAAGAACCAGCTGATCCAGCCGCAGCGACCAGTATGGATGAGGAGGGATTTCAGACGGTTAAAAGGAGAAGTAAAACAGATGATTCTTCTAGGAAAAGAATCACTGCTGCAAAGAAATCACCGGAGTCTCCAGAGCTGGCGATAACTGGGGGACGTGACTGTGCGCTGGGAGAAGATGACCAGGAAGAAGAAGCAGAGATGGAGCAAGTCTCCTCACACATCCCAGACAACGAACCTCAGGATGAAGACGCTGACCCCCCAATGTCCACCAAAAGATGGGGTGGTAAAGGACATAGCAGTGGAAGAAGGAAAAAAAGTAGGAAAGACATGTAACCAGGATGAGGCTGAAAATCACCTCCATCAATGTGAACAGTGTTTAAAATAGGAGCAGGTGGCGGGCAATATTCCAGCGTCTGTCTGACGACAAATCTGATATCATCTTTATACAAGAGACTTATCTGAAGAGCAATGCTCAGGTGTATGCAGCCAAGAGAGACTGGAGACATGGACCATCATTCTGGTCCTTTGGACTGGAACAAAATGATGGTGTAGGAATTCTATTTCATAACAAGTGGAGAAAGTCCTGGAGATCTGCTCCGGCCGCTGCCTGATGCTGGACTTTACCCTGGACACTGTACATTATAGAGTCATTAATATCTATGCCCAGCAAACCAGGAAAGAGAGGAGGGAATTATTCCAAAATATTAAGCCCTATTGTTTTACTTCTAAGGTCTTTATTTTTTGAGTGGTGACTTCAATAGCGTCTCCAGTAATGTGGATTGTTCCAGTAGTCACAAAAGATTGAGATATGATGAAAATTTTCTCAATAATCTAGCCCATCAGGCTCATTTAGTGGACCCCTATGGTCTACATTGTAGTCGTAAAGCTTACACTTATCATAAGGGAGGTAATGCAAGCAGAATAGACCGTGTGTACATTAAAAAAGAATTTACGTGTTCTCAGTATAGGATAAGTCCTATAGAGTTCTCTGACCATTGTATGGTGAGTGTAACGCTGGATCTGGACAATGCTGTGGTCTATGGTAAGGGTTACTGGAAGGTAAATATCTCTGCGCTCCAGGATCCAGCGTTTAAAAAGTCTTTGATGCGGTGAAGTAGTCCTGTGCCCTTAGCAGAGAAACACCCCCAAAACATAATGTTTCCACCTCCATGCTTGACAGTGGGGACGGTGTTCTTTGGGTCATAGGCAGCATTTCTCTTCCTCCAAACACGGCGAGTTGAGTTAATGCCAAAGAGCTCAATTTTAGTCTCATCTGACCACAGCACCTTCCCCCAATCACTCTCAGAATCATCCAGATGTTCATTTGCAAACTTCAGACGGGCCTGTACATGTGCCTTCTTGAGCAGGGGGACCTTGCGGGCACTGCAGGATTTTAATCCATTACGGCGTAATGTGTTACCAATGGTTTTCTTGGTGACTGTGGTCCCAGCTGCCTTGAGATCATTAACAAGTTCCCCCCGTGTAGTTTTCGGCTGAGCTCTCACCTTCCTCAGGATCAAGGATACCCCACGAGGTGAGATTTTGCATGGAGCCCCAGATCGATGTCGATTGACAGTCATTTTGTATGTCTTCCATTTTCTTACTATTGCACCAACAGTTGTCTCCTCACCCAGCGTCTTACTTATGGTTTTGTAGCCCATTCCAGCCTTGTGCAAGTCTATGATCTTGTCCCTGACATCCTTAGAAAGCTCTTTGGTCTTGCCCATGTTGTAGAGGTTAGAGTCAGACTGATTGAGTCTGTGGACAGGAGTCTTTTATACAGGTGACCATGTAAGACAGCTGTCTTTAATGCAGGCACCAAGTTGATTTGGAGCGTGTAACTGGTCTGGAGGAGGCTGAACTCTTAATGGTTGGTAGGGGATCAAATACTTATTTCTCTGTGCACAATGCAAATAAATAAATATTATTTTGACTATGTGATTTTCTTTTTTTTAAAATTTTTATATATGTAATCTATCTCTCACTGGTAAAATTAACCTAGCCTAAAAATTCTAGACTGTTCATGTCTTTGACAGTGGGCAAACTTACAAAATCAGCAAGGGATCAAATACTTATTTCCTGCACTGTAGTAAGATCAATAGTGGAGAGCAGGTAGACGGAGAGAGCGTCCGCCAGATAAAGCAGAAGATGAGACAGCTGCAGTATGATCGTCTCAAGTCTCTTAAGGCAGAAGGCCAGTTTGATAGTTGGGGGGGGGGGGGGGGTGGTCATTCCCCAGATCCCTTCATTGCCTGTAAGAATCGGGTTAGTAAGAAACTTATGGGGAGTTTATTAGATGAGAATGGGATGGAGCAATCAGAACAGAAAAAACTTCATAAAATCATTGGAAATTATTATGGAAAACTGTTTAAAGGGAGTCAGATTAGAGATGACGACATAAAAACCTATCTGAAGAGTGTGACCCCGCCAAAATGAGATCCAGCGCAGGCAGATAGCATGGCTGAACCTATATCTGAGGAGGAGGTTAGGAGGAGCATTGACTCCATAAAAACCAAGAAGAATCCTGGTCTGGACGGCCTGACCACCGAGTTTTATAAGGAGTTCAGGGATTTATTGGCCCCTGACCTGGTGCAGGTATATAATGATTGTCTCTCTGCTGGGAAACTTTTACAATCGCAGTATAAATCTGCTCTAGTTCTCCTAGCAAAGAAGGTAAAATTGGCGTCCATTGTCCCTGCTGAACACGGATTATATAGTCCTGGCCAAGATCTTGTATTACAGGCTGAGTGAGGTGGCGGATGATCTCATCATCCCTAATCAGACGTGTGGTGTGAAAGGCCGGACTATAGAGGACTCCTTGCTGCTGATGAGAGAATCCATGACTTATATTAAGCAGCATGAGGTGGGGACATATATTGTAGGCTTAGACCAGAGTAAGGCATTTGATAGAGTCCATCATGATTTCCTGTATCAGGTGTTGTTGGAGTACGGCCTTCCTGCGCGGTTTGTGCAATGGCTGCAGGTTCTGTATAAGGAGGCAGTAAGCAGGCCTCTGATTAATGGTCACTTGGCAGAAGCCTTCAGTATAAAGTCGGGTGTGCGGCAAGGCTGCCCTCTCAGCCCATTATTATATGTGTTTAGTCTGGATCCATTTGTAAGGAAATTGCAGGATAATTAAAAGTTTATGGGGTTGAAATGTCATTTGCAGAATAAAGTAGAAGAGATAAAGTTCTGCGCCTATGCGGATGATGTGATGGTCATGCTGTCTTCTGCTGGTGACCGTGCAGCTCTACAACAAGAGATAGCCAGGTTCTCCCAGGTGTCTAATTCTGCTGTGAATATGGAGAAGAGCGAGGCCTTGTGGTTGGGAAGTGACAGCGATGTCTTCTCAGTGCCCTTCAGAACAGTTGAGGAGAAGATAAAGATTTTGGGGGTTGTGTTTGGAGCTGTGGATGAAGGGAAGGTGAACTGGGAGGAGAAGTTAGCGCTGTGTGAGCAGAAGGTGCTGAGCTGGAAGCACTGGCGGCTGACGTATCAAGAGAAGATCCGCCTGTTGAAGAGCTTCCTCCTCCCGCTCCTTCTATATATCAGTGTGGTGTTTCCAGTAACTGATACTTTACTTCCCAGACTAACAAATGTTTTCTTCCGCTTCTTGTGGGGTAACAGGGTAAATGTAGTCAGGAGGAACATTGTCTATCTCCCTCATAAGGAAGGTGGTCTTTCCATGCCCTGCCCAGAGCTCTTCTTTAGTCTGATGTTTCTGATGAAGAATTTTTTATTTTGTAAGAATGCTGAGGTCAAGCCATGGGGCTGTTTGTTTAAGAGTCAGATCCAGCAGTTTGTGTCTGTGTGATCAATAGGTGACCTCATAAAGAGGATCTCAGGGCGCATTAAGAATAACATGTCTTCGTATGGAATCAATATAATCAGGAAGATCATTAAATGGAAGATATTGTATGATGATGTCAAGTTACTCCATAGGAAGGATTTGTACAAGAAGCTCCTTAGATGTCAGTTCACTGTCCATATACAATTGAGGGAAGCCCCGAGCCTTGATATAAGGCAGGCTGCAAAAATTCTGGATGACCCTAGAGTTCCTCTGCACATGAGGGACGTAGCATGGTTGGGATTCCATGGTAAAATGTATGTTAGAGCCAACCTTAAGTGTAGGTACGTTTTGGAGAGATTTTGTCCTAGAGAAGAGTGTCCCCATATACTAGAGACCATGGAACATCTACTGTTAGAGTGTCCTTTCAATATACAATTATGGGAAGCTTTGTCCCTGTCCCTGCAGTTACCACATCTAGTGGGACAGTCATACTCTCAGCTGCTGTATGGAAACTTTCAGCCCGAACTTAGTGTATATGATAGAAGTTCATTATATGTCATAAATGTGGTGACCCTGTATCATCTGTGGTGTGCGCGATTCAGCCTGGTCATCAATAAAGAAGAACTCTCCTGTAATACTCTCAGGCAGAATATCTTGGAAAGTCTTAAGACTGTGTATAGGAAAGATATGAAAAATAATTTGAATTTATACTGAAGGAATATTAATATATCATGCTTTGTTTAATATTTGTGATGTTATTAAGAGACAAGTTTTGTTCTATATTTGTCATGAGTGTTTTGTAAATATATTGTAATATTTTGTTGCAAGTTTTTAAATAAAAAAGATCATTATAGTAGATATATTCTTGTACATAGGGGGCAGTGTTATAGTAGTTATATTCTTATACATAGGGAGCAGTATTATAGTAGTTATATTCTTGTATATAGGGACAGTATTATAGTAGTTATATTCTTGTATATAGGGGTAGTATTATTGTAGTTATATTCTTGTATATAGGGGCAGTATTATAGTAGTTATATTCTTGTATATAGGGGACAGTGTTATAGTAGTTATATTCTTGTATATAGGAGCAGTATTATAGTAGTTATATTCTTGTATATAGGAGCAGTATTATAGTAGTTATATTCTTGTATATAGAGGGCAGTATTATAGTAGTTATTTTCTTGTATATAGGAGGCAGTATTATAGTACTTATATTCTTGTGTATAGGGGGCAGTATTATAGTAGTTATATTCTTGTACATAGGAGGCAGTATTATAGTAGTTATATTCTTGTATATAGGAGCAGTATTATAGTAGTTCTATTCTTGTATATAGGGGGCAGTATTATAGTAGTTATATTCTTGTACACAGGAGGCAGTATTATACTAGATATATTCTTGTATATAGGAGCAGTATTATAGTAGTTATATTCTTGTATATAGGGGCAGTATTATAGTAGTTATACTCTTGTACATAGGGGGCAGTATTATAGTAGTTATATTCTTGTATATAGAGGGCAGTATTATAGTAGTTATATTCTTGTACATAGGAGCAGTATTATAGTAGTTATATTCTTGTATATAGAGGGCAGTATTATAGTAGTTATATTCTTGTATATAGGGGGCAGTATTATAGTAGTTATATTCTTGTATATGGGTTCAGTGTTATAGTAGTTATATTCTTGTATATAGCGGGCAGTATTATAGTAGTAATATTCTTGTATATAGGGGCAGTATTATAGTAGTTATATTCTTTATAGGGGACAGTGTTATAGTAGTTATATTCTTATACATAGGGACAGTATTATAGTAGTTATATTTTTGTATATAGGGGCAGTAATATAGTAGCTATATTCTTGTACATAGGGGGCAGTATTATAGTAGTTATATTCTTGTACATAGGAGGCAGTATTATAGTAGTTATATTCTTGTATATTGGAGGTATTATAGTAGTTATATTCTTGTATATAGGAGCAGTATTATAGTAGTTATATTCTTGTATATTGGAGGTATTATAGTAGTTATATTCTTGTATATAGGGGGCAGTATTATAGTAGTTATATTCCTGTATATAGGGGCAGTATTATAGTAGTTATATTCTTGTGTATAGGGGGCAGTGTTATAGTAGTTATATACTTGTACATAGGAGGCAGTATTACAGAAGTAAAAAATACCCTTCTAATTTATTATTTAGCTACAGTAAGAATATTCTAGGTTATGTCCTTTAACCAATCAATTCTGTTCTTTTATTAACTTTTGCACCCCATATAGTTTCACCCCAGCTTTCTCAGAAACAGATAAACCTTAGGACCTGTTGACACTTTTTGCAGGCAGAAAAATCTGCCTCATAATTCCTTCAACCGTGGGTTGATATCCGTCCCGTTACCTTTTACACCAAGGCTCCATTTATCCTGCAGCTTTCAATGTCATGTAACCCAATTGTGCCTTATTGTACACTCGCTATAACATGTATTTACTGACTTGTTTCCACTCACTGACATTGTGTCCGCTCAGCACTGACTGATTTATGGTATAAACCATTGTTCTGGTCGGTGTTTACAAAAAAAATTAAGCCACGTTCCGTATAAACAGAAGATGGATGAAGATTGCGGCTCTCACATTAAATTGTTTTATACATTGACAAGGCTCGTTCCTCTGATATACCCACTGTCGGGTCTAAAAACAAGATTTCATTGGGAGCCGGGCCGCCGCGATGCTTTATAGCACTGGGCACATCCGAGAACTCTGCATTTTTAGAACTGTATTTATTAGAGATTACAGATGGAATGGAAACTGGAACATATTAAAAATGTAATAGTGTTGGAAGCTTGATCAATTAGCAGAACAAGATGTGCCGCCTGGCACAACTGAACCCTCAATGGAGAGTGTGAGCATTTGTCTTATTTTAAAATGTAGCCCAATGGAAGTCGTCATTTTAATCCATTAACGGCAATTGACTGTGAAATGTACTGAATAGTTGCAGAATCCACATAAAGATATCAGGGCCTTAAAGGGGTATTCCCATGTTAGACATTTGTGGCATATTCATAGGATATGCCATAAATGCTTGATAGATGTGGGTCCCACCTCTGGGGTTCCTCCCGATCCAGTCCCGCCTGATGAGGTGGCCTCGAGCTGGCACATCTAGACGGTGAACAAATGGAGAGGTGGCCAGGCTTACGGAAACAGCCCTGCTAGCAGTGTCCGTAACTCCAGTTCACTTCTATCAGAGTTCCGGAAACAGCGTAGCAAAGTGAGTTCGGCTGTTTCTTTAATCTGGCCATCTCTGCATAACATTCTCACAGATACAGCGGAAGTGGCGAGCAGAGGGGCAGTACAGTAGGTGCTCTAAAAAATATGTCACTGTGCTGAGTTTATCACTTAGTCTTCAAGGTTTTTTTTCTAATCTCATACATCAATTACATGTTGATGCAATACATTTACCTGTAGTCTTATGTTAAACCGTATATAACATATTGGGATGTCACACTGAGTTGTGCTAACAAATAACAAGCTCAGTGCTGCTATACATGTATATTACAGGCGAAGTTGTGTGTGATCAGGCTAAAACAATCCAATAAAGCCAGTTTCATACTAGAATTGTAGTATTTAAAATCTACAACTATATTGCTGTGTGTGAATGGAAAAGCTCGGAGATTATTTAAATTGGGACCAAATAAAGTCATCCTATGGAAATCATCATGGACATTCGGCAGACGGATATCTGGGTCCAGTCTAGCCTCTCTCATCCTCCTGTGCTCATTACTTTCCTCCGGCTTCCTTGCGACCTCAGGCATCACATGATAGAGAACGCCTCCAAAGATCTGTCCATTGATTTCAATGGGAAAAACGGCGTTCTGTTCCGACGGGCCATTTTTTTTAAAAACGGCCGCGTAAAAAAGCGGCCGCAAAAAGGAAGTGCATGTCAAATCTTGAGCCGTTTTTGAAGCCGTTTTTCATTGACTCTATAGAAAAAAAGCTCCCCAAACGGCCGTAAAAAACGCTGCTAAAAAAACAGCTCAAAATAAGGAGCTGTTTTACCTTGAAAACAGCTCCGTATTTTCAGACATTTTTTGCTAAGCGTGTGAACATACCCTAAGACTTCAAATAATCAAGAAGTTATTTTTGTGTGATATGTTCCTTACAGTAGATTCAGGGCCAAGTAAGAGGATTCATCTCTGTCATTGATTTATTCCGTCCCACAAGGTATTGACCGCACAGCTTTCTTATCATTATTGAAAATTTACCTATAGGAAAAAAAAGCGAAAAATGACCGAGAAAGACTTTGGAATCTCCTTATAGACACTCAATGTGTCCCAGGAGCCAATTTAATGTGAAGAATTCTCCGTCCTTGTTCTGGAGAGGCATTGATTTGTTTTTACTTCTGCCCACTTAGCATCTAAAAGAAGGGAAAAAAATCTTTGTCTATAATCCTCTAATTAAACCGTAGGGCATTGAATCATTGTTACTGCAGAGCAAAGCTATTCTTATTTGATGCTGTGCTTAGAAAAGCAACATTTTATACGTGAAGGTGACGGCTTGTAAGATTTACACAACTTGTTCATTATTGATTCAGCAGTATTGTAAAACTTGTCTCTCATGGAGGATATTTTAAAACTGACCTGAGAGAAAAGTCACTAAAACTTGGCAGTCTACTCTATTTAACCCATGAGTGTAACAAAGCACTGGCTTAGGCATGGGATTTTTAGGACATGGACCTTTAAACTTGCAGAACATACCTTGGGCGGCTATTTATCTAGGAATCCTCTGTTGCAAATAAAGAATGGGAGTAGGAGGTAATACCCCATAGAAGAATGAAACAGGACCCCCCTCCTCGTACAGGTCTTTGATCAGCTGCATAAATTGCCACCAACTCCTTCCCTGCAAACCCCTGACTGGCAGCCACAGTACATCCGATGTCCAGAGACTAGAGAAGGGCTAGTGCCAGTAAGTTTCGTGCTGGTTTTCCCATCTCCTGTTCCTTATAGCGGCATGGACTGAAACATCACACTATTCATATGTGAGCTACGTGACACTGTTTACATGGGCACTGTATGGCGCTATCTGGATGTTATATAAACTACTTTTCCGAACACATTATGGTACTATATATATAAGCACTATATGACACTTTATTTGTTGGCATTGTGGGTTACTGTGCAGGCACTTAATGGCACTATTTATCTTGGCAGTGTGTAATGCTTCTGCCACTATATGACAATATTTATCAGAACACTGTATGAAACCATCCTGGCACTGTGTGGCATTATCTAAGCAATGTATGTACTATTTCTAATATATATATATATATATATATATATATATATATATATATATATATATATATATATAATTTATATAGTTGGATAGATTGGAAAAGGTAGGAATTCTTGTGAGCGTCCCAAGTTGCCCGTGTGTCACTTGAGTTGCGGTATTGCTGCGTTTAAAACCTTGACTTGCGTATAACTAAATGACTAGGCGGAGCCCTATTAAATGCTTATAGAGTAACTAAATGTTCAACAAACTTCTAATATGTCAGAAGTTTTGATCGGTGGGGGTCCGAGCACTGAGACCCCCACCAATCGCTAAAACTAATCGGCAGAAGCGCTGTGTCACTTTGTTTCTGTTCAACTTCTTCCGGAATGCCGATGTATCGAAGTACGGGCTCGAAGACATTCTATTGAGTCCATACACCGCTACATCGATTCCCGGAAAAAGCCGTACAGAAGTGAAGCGGCTCAGCGCACACACGAGTGCTTCTGCTGCTTTGTTTTAGTGATTGGTGGGGGTCTCAGTTCTCGGACCCCCACCACTCAAAACTTCTGACATGTCAGAAGTTTGTTGAATGTTTAGTTACCCTTTAATCCTCTCAATAAAGTGGTGCCCAGAAAGAAATGGACAGATCCTCCAGAGCGAGAGACGTTCTTTGTAAGCGCTCTCTACGCTGGCCAAGAGTTGAGGATCCAGTACAGAAGACCCCCCCCCCACCCCTCCCTCTATTAACTCAGAATTGCCTAACAGGGAGTATAAAAAAATGTTGGTTTTTTTAAGGGACAATCCCTTTAACTGTGAAATTTTGTTAAAAGGTGTAATTTCCCTTTTGGTTGGACTTTTTCCTTTTTCAAAGAAAATACATAAATTTTACAAATTTAATCAGTTTCTCGCATTGAATCCCACTCCTCTAATTTTTCAGGGGCAAAAGTCTCAATTTTATTTGTATCTTACACCATCTTATTTTATTTAAAAAAAAATCTTTATCTGTCTGCATGGATAAAGCAGAGAAAATATGAAACATTTTGCATCTGAAATTTACAAAATAAATCATGCACTCCCCATGCACCCTTTCCTTGACAACTCTATCTGTTGTCATTATTCATAATGTACCAAGTGGTTTTCGCTTTCTGCTCCTGTGAATATAATATGTTTTAATTAATTTTATTATGCGTGGCTGTAGTTAAAGAACAATGGGATTCAAAATGTGATAATTCTATGACTACATACAGTACGTTTAAAAAATAGTCCAGCTTAGGACACGTGCACATGGGACTGCTAAGAGTCCACACAGTAACTCCCTGTGCTCCGATTTTATAACACATTCTCCATCACGTACGGAGGCCTAATATGAAACTTCCGGACCCCACCTACCATGTGCCATTTATAATACTGGTGTCTTATATGGCAGAGGGGAATGTGGACCCCCTTAGGCACCAGGGCCCTGGTGCTACGGCTACCTCAGCACCCCCTATAGCTATGCTCCTAATCGCATGCCATTATTATGACGGTATTTTGCCCCAGTAGTATTCCTTCTAGGGGAGAAAGTTCAGACGGCTCTGCAATATGGAGCATCTAATCCTTGTATGTAACTTTTCAGTGTGAATTTGTGTTTTTAGAATTGCTCTTAGCCATACGTAGGCATAAAAAAAAATGTCTAAAAAGCATAATTCTGGCACATACCATGCAGCAATTCGTAACACAATTCTAGAATATTTTGTTTAGTAAATCTACCTTAAAGGGTAAAAAAACCTAAAAAAACTTTCGAACTTCTGACATGTCATAGTGACACGTCAGAAGTTTTGATTGGTGGGGGTTCGAGTACTAAGGCCTCATGCACACAAACATGTTTTTGCGTCCGCAATTCATCCGCAAATCTGCAGGTGAATTGCGAACCTATTCATTGCTATGTATATTCATTCATTGCTATTGTATATAAACTGCCTTCCTACACCAGGGATACGATGCAGATACTCCAACAGCTTAATAATGTTAATTTAGAAGAGGGAGAAATCTTAGTAACCATGGATGTAGAGAGCCTCTACACCAACATCAAACATGATTTGGGGTGTAGTGCTGTGGATTTCTTTTTGGGTCGTGAATACAACTACAATCCCAATAGGAGGATTTTCGCCAACAAAGTATTGATGTTAGGGATCTGCCAGGTACTACGTCTAGGTATACTCCTGGGATTAATCAATCCACACCTGAGGCCAGACCTGTTCGACTGACACCATCTCCCACCAACCAGGGTGGCAGGCTCAGGAGTGGGAGAGCCTATCGCGGCCTGGTCAGTCGGAGTTAGCTCCGCCTCCTGTCCTTTATTACCTGCTGTGTTCTCCTCCTCAGTGCTTGTAATTCTTTTGGATTCCTGGCCTCACTGCTGCTTGCTCCAGCCTGCTTCTGCCTTGCTGCTGTTCTGCTTAACCCGCTTTGCTTTGCCTCCGGCTTGCTTCCTCCTCCGTGCTCACTTGGGAATACTCCACTTCATCCTGGTCCTGACAACTCATTCACCGCTCCGTTTCCTCGCGGCGTTCCGTGGGCTACTGCCCCTTCCCTTGCGTGTTCCCTGTTTGTTCTCCCGTGCACTTAGACAGCGTAGGGACCGCCGCCCAGTTTTACCCCGTCGCCTAGGGCGGGTCGTTGCAAGTAGGCAGGGACAGGGCGGTGGGTAGATTAGGGCTCACTTTCCCTTCACCTCCTTCCTGCCATTACAATTGAAGTTTATTCTAAGTAGGAATTACTTCATATTTGATTCTCGCTTCTTCCTACAAAAACAAGTAACAGCAATGGGAACGGCATGTGCACCAACTTTTGCCAACCTGTTCCTTGGGTGGTGGGAGGAAGAAATTGTTTTCGGTGAGCCCTTCCAGATGCATGTCGATAAAATCTCGATATGGCGTAGATATATTGATGATATCATATTCATCTGGAAGGGTTCCGAGAGTGAATTACACACTTTCATTGATAAACTCAATATCAATGAACTTAAAATTGAAAATAAATTACAGCAAACAAGAAGTAACGTTCCTAGATGTTAAAATTGGGATTGATCAGAATCATGAAATTGTCACAAACCTGTACAGAAAATAGTGCCCATCTAAATAGAACCATCAGAGGAATCCCTAAAGCCGAATTCCTAAGACTAAGGAGAAACTGCTCCACTTTTGAAAATTTCAAAAAAGGAGCTATAGATCTAAAAATTGACTTAAAGAAAGACACTACTCAGGGCATCAAATTAAACAAGCATATAATGCTGCCCCTCGGGCGGATAGAGATACACTGTTGGTAGTGAAGGAAAAAGTGAAAAGTGAGAATACAGTGAGGTTCATTACCACGGGAACACCACATTGGCAGCATTAAAAATTATGACAAACTGGAAGTGGAGATTAAAAGACAGAACAAACAATTCCAACCAACACCAGTTGGCAGACATTTTAAACACTACCATAATCTCAATCTAAAAGAATTATCAGGTTGGGCCATATGCCACCTTACTACAGGAATTAGAGGTGGTGATATAGACTCCCTGCTATTAAAAGAGGAGAGTAAGTGGATTTTTAAAATGAACTTGGTGAGCCCTAGTGGACTCAACGAGTCCTTTAATTTTGGTTGTTTTCTTTAAATAGATGGAATACTCAATAGATATATTCCTTGCTATAATGAGGAATTCCAGTGGTCACCCCACAAAAGACAGAATGATTCTGCCTTTACAGAATAGACTATGCCATCTATGCCATTTGATATAAATTCTATCTAATAATTTTTTATAGAGGGTGAAATATTTAATGAAATAAAAACACCCTAGAAAAATGGAAATTCTAAGAACTAGCTAAAGAATGACAACCACTTTGTCAACATACAACCAACAGTGTCATTTATACTCTCAAAACATCTCGTACTAAATGGGATAGAAAGTGTGGGTCATTAAAAGAAAGATCCCTCATATCAATGTCCATAATGGTGACCTTTCCTACTACATCACATATATATGACTTTCTCTTGAAAAATTATGCAAAAAATTGTTAAAAGAACTTCTATAAAGATGAACTAAATTAAAATAAATAAAAATAAAAATAAACAAAAAACAAATAAAAAACAATAAATATCTTAAAAAACGAAAGAATAAAAATATTAATAACGATTGACTACTTGAGAAAGTCATTAAAAAAGAGAGTCAAAAATACATGTTACATTAATAAAATATCCTTTTGCTTATTTAACAAGCAAATTATATATGTGCAAAACTGAAAATAATATATGTGATGACAAGACTTAACTAATTAATTACTAATTGTTGTTTTTGCTAAACACAATCAAGTACGGGATATAACCTGGTGGAAATGTCCTGTTACAAATGTAATAAATACTCACACTACTGTATCCTCAACAAGAGATACATTATAACAAGTTACCTTTAAATGTGTTTGGCAAAACTAAATGCCAGTCAACTTCTGACCTATAAAAAGCACCAGAAACAAAATGTTCCCGCCCCCGGAAGAAGCGGACTCTGATCAGCGAAACGTACCTCGGGACAATACCGACCAGATAATAGGGAAAGGAATATTGAGGGAGAGATTAGAATAATAAAATAAAACTAATCCTACCATATCCAAAGATAGGCTCTTAATACAGCGGGATTGAGTGAGTGTAGTGGCGACATCAATCGTTCATGCCGCCTAGCCGTCGAGTGCTGATGGCGTCACTGCACCCACGGCTGACACTCTGAACGATGCAGGCGCGATACAGCCTGTAATCTCAATCTTCCTGGTTAGAAGTGTGTGGCTGCGAACGGGGAGCGTGTCTACCCTAGTGCATTGAAAGCTGCGATCCCGGTATTGCTGCTCAACTGGCAGGTCTTGGAGCAGCGATACTCGGGACAATACATAAAGTCCGGACGCACACAACGACGGACTGGGAGATTTAATTTCTCCCAGTGCAGTCAATGTGTTGCATAAGTCCTAATACACGCAACTACGAACTATAGGAACTAGGAAACTTACCTTCTCCTGGTGTAACCAAACCAGCTGCTCATCTGACACAGGCTGCAGCTTATGTTGTGTGAATTTATGGACTAAGTCATAATCACAACACAAGCTTTTGGAGTACTCCCTCCTTTTTCCCATTGATGAGGAATAGCCATACAATGGCCTCTTAATCAATGGGATTTGAAATAAAAATAAAAACATTTATAACAAATGAAGTAATAAAAATACCAAAATTATAAAAAAAATAAAAAAATAAACACAATTAAAATACTGTTGCGCAATAAAAGGAAAAGGGGACATTGCACAATAAATTCCTTTACCTATACCAGTCGGTATCAATTAAAAGAATTGAAGGCGACATTGACCAATCTTGCTCTATTTTCCTCCCTCCCCATACCCACAATTTCTATGATTCAATAGGTGGTGCACACCAGAGCAGGAAGGGTCATTATAATTTTAAACTTAAAATAAAGAAATAAAATTGGAGGTTCTTCCTTTACAACATTGCTATCGTACCATGCACACGACCACGGTTTTCACAGTCCTTTTCAGGACGGCAAATATGAGCCGCAGAATTTCAGGACATGTGATATTACAGCCCGCAAATTCACTACGAACTCAATGGGCCAGTGGAAACTGTGGATACACCTCCGTGTGACATCCGTAATTTGCGGAAGTATTGCTAAGTGACGACAGAAAGTCATCATCATTGTTTTTCTGGCACTTTTTTATATGATCCGCATTTTGCGGATGACACACGGATGCGCTACAGATGACATTTCAACCGCAAAATACGGACCATGGTCCTGGAATTTGCGGACCAGAAAAACACTATGGTCGTGTGCATGAGACCTCATGCACATGACCGTAGCCATGTGCACGGCTGTGATTTTCGGGTCGGCCGGGGGCGGAGTGTCACCCACAAGCCACCCGCAAATCGCAGGCCGTGCACATGGCCGCGACCATTATTTGCTATGAGCTTGGATCGCAGAACACGGCCATAATAAGACATGCCCGTTCTTTCTGCGGTCTGGGTTCCTGGGTCATGCACGGACCGTGGAAACCACGGTCGTGTACATGGCCCCATAGGAATGAATGGGGCCGCAATTCTCCGGTGGATTTTCCGGGGAATTGCGGCCGCAAAAGCACGTTTGTGTGAATGGGGCCTAAGACTCCTAGTAATCGCTAAAACTAGGCAGCAGCAGTGCTCATGTAACCGCTGAGCCGCTTCGTTTCTGTTCGGCTTTTTCCGAAAAGCCGATGTATCGGAGTACGGGCTCATAGACTTTCTATTGAGTCCATATACCGCTACATCGATTTCTGGAAAAAGCCGAACAGAAATGAAGCGGCTCAGCGCTCACACGAGCACTTCTGCCGTCTAGTTTTAGCGATTTGGTGGGGGTCTCAGTGCTTGGACCCCCAACAATC
Source organism: Rhinoderma darwinii (assembly GCF_050947455.1). Lineage (NCBI taxonomy): Eukaryota > Metazoa > Chordata > Amphibia > Anura > Rhinodermatidae > Rhinoderma > Rhinoderma darwinii. Next base: position 21,650,673 of record NC_134696.1, read on the forward strand.
AAAACTTCTGACATGTCAGAAGTTTGTTGAACGTTTAGTTACCCTTTCATTTTCTTACAGCGTGTATAGATTCTGGTTTCATTTTATCACTTACTGTAGGTCTAATGCAATGTGACATCAATGTTTTCTTGGGTGGTAAACCAAGTCTTTCAGTATCTTTGGCATTGAGGCTCAAGAAGTTTAAGTTACAAATTGTTGAATGAGCAATGTATTGCGCTGCTTCTAATAGTGTCTTACATGGTCATTTTTTTTTTTTGCCTCCGTTCAGACATTGATTCGTATAACTAGGATATGCCATCAGTATTTGATTGGAGGGGTGCCTGCTTTGACCCCTGCCGATCGCTAGAATGAAGTGGCAGTGGTCGACCATGTGGCCGCTAAAAAAGGAGATGAGAGGCACAGTACAAAACTAGATGGGGGCTGATTGGGCACAAATTTCTCATGTGCCCACAAATTTCTCTGCTGCGGCCAAGGTATTTAGATGACGGGGTAGGGTATAGAACTAAACATTTGCGGTGAGTAAGGAAAGCTTACTAGTATGCTTATGTCATTCACTTATCCTGAGGCCAATGTAAAATCTGTAACAGGGTCCCCCACGTACCATATGCCACTTATAATACTGATTATGGGGCAGAAAGTCCTTTGGACCTCTTAAAGCAAAAGGAACCGGGTGCCACTACTACCTCTGCACCCCCAACAGCTATGTTCTTGCTTTTAGTGATCAGCAGGGGGCAGAGCCTTTAGGCCCCACCGAACGGACACTAATGGCATAGCCTAGTGATATGTTGTCAATGTTTGTATATAGACAAGCCCTTTAAATGGCCAAAATTCATGTAATTAATTACTTTAATCTATGATGTGTAACATGTATATTGCTTTAGACTTTACTGTAAGTATCATATTCATATAACGGTAAATAATATCAATTTGGTAATGAACGTTTAAAAAGTTGAGTGTGGAGAACACATTTATGAAGCTATCAATATCCATAAATTGTAATCAGCCATACTGACATTTTCATTTGGTGTCTTGACCCCGGTATTGGAATTCTCAGATCTAAGCACAATATACATGCTAAACCTGTATGTACATGGCATAGGGGCACTTTAAGAGACCAACTAATTAAAACTTTCATAGCGTCCATTATCAGTTGTGCCGGGATTTCTGCTTTATATCGGGCAGATAGGAGGAAACCTCCAGGTAAAAATGAGAATTCAGCCATCACATAACATTTATGGTGTTCCTCACCTGCATTTTGAAAAAGAACTTGCACTTTTCTATCCACTGTTACATTATTCTATATTGTAGCAACTAGTGGCGGCTTTCTCAATGACTCCTATTTTCCCACGCTAGCAAATATGATTTATACATCACCCCATTTTTTTCCTTTACCCTCAGTTTTGCTCAGGATTGGTAAGATTTTTCAAAAAAGAAGTTGGAAATGAAGCATCAAGGGACATAGCTAAAATAGTATATAAGGTATTTGTGTATAATAGTTGAGCTCTACGATCACTGGCATCAAACAGGATAGCGAAGCTCCATCTTAGAACCCCTTTAGAGAATATATTATCTAGTTGAATAAAATAGCAGTTTTCTTATCTAATGCTATCAAAATGTAGCTTCTGGAAAAACTTCTATGGCAGAGTGTTGTGGGCATGCTCTCTGACATGGGCAGAGGTCACTGGGCATGAGGAGGGAGGTGGAGGTGTTGTCAATGGTGTGAGTCTGCGTTTTCTGCCTCCTTTATAATACAGTCGGTGTTACCCCTCAATGTAGATAATCCTGTCCTCAGTGCACACAGCACAAGCTGAAGAGTGACAGGAAGTGTTAGCCCATTGGGAGTGCTCAGACCCGGTGAGGTCTTGGAAGGTGCAATTTTGAGTTTTGTAGTGCACATATTAATTTATGTTGTGTTTTAAGAGATAATAAACCATAAAAATGATTTCACAGGATGATTATCAGATTGGAAATGCTCAGATTTATCTCCTGAAAATGACGGTGTTGGCGGACACACCTGCACATATATTATAATTAACACAAACAAAGCAACGACAAATCAACATTTAGAAAACAGTCTTGTGGATAATTGTAGGTGTTTATGCCAAGCGGTACAGACTGAAAGGACTGCAAGACGTTGATTACAATATTGTAATTATTACCGTATGTTCACGTAAACGTCCCGAAAAATGGCTGAAAAATCGGAAGCAGAACGCATACAAACATCTGCCCATTGGTTTCAATGAGAAATACGGCGTTCTGTTCCGACGGGGGTTTTTTTTTATGCCTCATTTTCAAAAAAACGCCCCGTAAAAAGAAGTGTCACTTTTTGAGCTGTTTCTGGAGCCGTTTTTCATTGTCTCAATAGAAAAACAGCTCCTAAAACGGCCGTAAAGAACGCCGTGAAAAACACTATTTTGATTAAAAAAATGGCTGAAAATTAGGAGCTGTTTTCCTTTGAACTCTGCTCCATATTTTCAGTCGTATTTTGTTAACTGTGTGAAGATACCCTTAGGGTATGTCCACACAACCTTTTTTCAGCTGTTTTTCAGGCCATAAACGCCCCGAAAAATGGCTAAAAACGCGTCGGCTGAACGCCTGCAAACATCTGCCCATTAATTTCAATGGGAAAAACGAAGTTCCGTTCCCACAGGGCATTTTTACGCAGCCGTTTTTAAAAACGGCCACGTAAATAAAAGCCTCGTAAAAAGAAGTGCATGTCACTTCTTGGGTCGTTTTTGGAGCCGTTTTTCATTGACTATAGAAAAACGGCCGTAAAAAACGCAGCAAAAAATGCTAGTAGCTTAACAAAACGGCTGCAAATCAGAGGATGTTTTGACTTGAAAACAGCTCCGTATTTACAGCTGTTTTTCGTTAAGCGTATGAACATAGCTTTGGGCTTGTCCACACGTAACAGAATTTCTGCAGAAAATGTTTGCATTTCTGCTAAAGCTAGAAAAAATTCCACTGTTGAAAAACCGCACCATTTCATGCATTTTTTACTGCAGAAAATAGTGCGGATTTTGCGGCGTTCTTTTTAAGTCTGTGAAATGGTGACATCTCCTCTGAAAAACGCAGGAATTCAGTCTACTTTCATTGCATTGAGCTGTTAATTCAGGACTTAATGAAGCGGAGGTTGAGCATTGTATGGTGGTATTCAGCATTGTGTGGCAGTTTTAACTCAGCACTGTGATGGAATTATTGTGCACCGCATGGTGGTACTAACCGAGCACTTTTTCTTTATTAATAACGCAGTGCATGACAGTATTATTTGAGAAGTTTATGGCAGAATTCTTTTAGCACTTTATGGCAGTATTAATTGAGCATTAAAGCGTACCTCACCTTTCAGAATAATCGGTCATATGGGTGTACATGAGGAGTAACTATTTCTGCCCATTATATGACTTATATTCTGTATTATTTTTTTTAGCAGTCTGCAGGCTCTCTCTAATTCTCAGTATTCTCTGAACTAGTGGTATGGCCTAACCGCTATCATGTTTCCCATGCACAGCACGCATACGGAAGCGAACACTCTGCTCTCCTATCTCTATCACATATATATATAGAAGCAGCAACATAGAGAACATCATACAGCAACAATGAGCAGCATAGCTGTGAACCCAGCACTGGGGTGAGATAGAACAATTATAGGAAGCTGCAGCAGCATTTCTCTGTGTCCCTCTGCCTCTCTCTCTCTCTCGCATACTTTGCTCCTCCCCTCCCCTCTCCGTAGACTTCTATGGACAGCTGTAACATGATTCCTCAGTGAGCTGATAATCTGTCTTGTCTTGAGGAGACAGATTTAGCAGTAAATTCAGAGTGAATAAATAGTCAGAGGGGGGGGGGGGAAGCCTGATAAGCGTAAGCGGAGAAGGACATTCTTCTCTTATAATATATATTACAAGGTTTCTTCTATTCGCTTATACTAATGATTTATGTATAATTTGCTGAAAAGTTAGTGACCAAGTGATGGTTTTCAGGGCTGTAAAGTGGTACTATTTTAACACTTTATAATGATATTGAGTATCATATGGAAGTACTTATCGAGCATTGTATGATGGTTTTATCTGAGCCTGAGGTTATTTATTGAAAGCTGAATGTGAGTATTAATTGTACACAAGCCCTAAGAGAAGCCGGAAGGGTGAAACCCAGGGTTGGGCTGGATGTGTTTGGCATGCGGCTTTTATACATTTTACTACATGTTTAAAACTTTTTATCCTTGTGAGTATTGAAATAAAATTTACGTTGTGATGAATTATCCAAACGGTGTTGCACTGTGTTTCTTTTCTCAATCTTAGAAACATTAAAATCCATTACCTGTTGTAACTGTGTGCAGTGGCAAAAGCCTGGAAGATCTGAAGCAGCTCTCGTAGAACTACAGGTCTCAGGAAGAATAGTGAAAGCTTTTTGGTACTTTATCAATTTCCTACGTGCTGGGAAAAGGACATTCACTGAGGACTTTTCTTCTAGGTTGAGAGTCCTTAAACTGTTAGAGCGGTATAATACTTTTATTTTGTACTTACTTTTGAGTGTTGTGGATTGAATTCTTTTTTTTTATAGCTGCTCTGGTTTTTTGTTTGTTTTAGTAGAGTGCAACAGAAACACCACACAATTATTAATTGAACACTGCTTTATATATTAATTGAGCACTCTATGGCATCGTTATGGTATTATATGGTGGTACATTTATTTGTTGTTGTTTTTTTAGCTAATTTTTTTAGGGACTATACTGCGGGAGTGTTGGTGCCCTATATTGTCTGTCACAAGTGGCCCCAATCCTGAAATAATAATGTCCCATGGATCTCACACTAATAAATTAGATTTGATAATAATTATTATTCAGAATTGTACATTTATGGTGTGAGTAATCCAGGTATAGTGACAGTCATATATAAAACATCTATCTCAAATTATTTGTAATAAATCACATGAGACCTGTTCAGTAACATAGCAACACTAGCAAATAACTTTATAATATGTCAGACCGACAGCAGCTTATCATCCCTGAAGTACCACTTCAGGTACAAGTGCCGAGCTTCTCATTCTCCTGGGTCCACTTGTCCCAGTAGCTGTAATATAAAGAAAATGAGGAGAGGAGACACCATATCAGGACGGATATTATCAGAATTTTGTTAATATCCAACAAAGCAGAGTCCCTCTTTGGGTTTTCATTTTGAACAATGTCCTAATATAATGTTATCGCTATTGCTCTCGGTACACGTCGGAGTAAGACGCTGTTCACATCTGTGCTACGACTTCCATTCCATAATGCAGTTCATCTGATTCAGTCAAAGTTTTCTTCATTTTGACAGCAAGAATAGCGATGCGCGACGTACTGTTTTTGCAGTAAAAAACTACGGAAATCCTGATGAAACCGCCAATGAGAAGGCAAAGCACAGATAGTTTTATGTGTGTAATGAGCTGGTGGGGGGGGGGGGGGCTGCAGGTTATTCAAGTACGCTGCCACTGATCTCATGACTACATCAGAAAAACACAAGCCCTCTTCATGGCCACCTCTATTCTATTCACGGAGGCTGATATAATGCCGATTAGCAAGTCAACTATTATCACGTGGTAGAAAATAAGTCAATTTCTGGGGATTTACTAACAATTTCTGATAGCCGGAAATGCTTTATATGTGATTAACTAGTCCTTGTTATTCCTTAGAGCCAGTGGCGCAGCTATAGGAGTCGCAACGGTCGCAGTTGCGACCGGCCCCCTAAGCATGGGGGGCCCACAGGGCCTCCCGTTGCGACACAGCGTTGACCGCGTTGCTCCTGGTTCCAACTGTATCTGCATCTGCAGATACAGTGGAATTCAATGCTGGAGCAAGGAGCGGACGGCTCCTTGCTCCAGCATTCACTGTGCCGTGTGCCATGAGCGGCTCGACGCAGACAGGCATGATGTAGTCACTTAATCGCGCCTATATGCGTCGAGTCACTTATAGCACAGGCCAAAGGAGGAGAAGGATCACCTCCACTCATCTTGGGACCGGGGATAGGTAAGTAATTATTTTATTGTTTTTCTGTTAGGCACATATGGGGGCATTATACTGGCTATGGGGGGCTGATATGGTGGCATCTATAGGAGCATTATACTGTATGGCGGGCATTATATTGTATGGGGCAGTTATGGGTGGCATATACTGTGGGGGCAGCTATGGGGGGCATTATACTGTGTGGGGGCAGCTATGGGGGAGCATTATGCTGTGTGAGGGCAGCTATGGGGGAGCATTATGCTGTGTGGGGGAAACTATGGGGAACGTTATACTGTGGGGGCAGCTATGGGGGGAATTATACTGTGGAGGCAGCTATGGGGGGCATTATACTGTGGGGGAAGCTATGGGGGGCAGCTATGGGGGGGCATTATACTGTGTGGGGGCAGCTATGGGGGGCATTATACTGTGTGGGGGCAGCTATGGGGGAGCATTATGCTGTGTGGGGGCAGCTATGGGGGAGCATTATGCTGTGTGGGGGAAACTATGGGGAACGTTATACTGTGGGGGCAGCTATGGGGGGGAATTATACTGTGGAGGCAGCTATGGGGGGCATTATACTGTGGGGGAAGCTATGGGGGGCAGCTATGGGGGGGCATTATACTGTGTGGGGGCAGCTATGGTGAGAATTTTATTGTATGGGGGGCATTATACTGTGGGGGCATCCATGGGGGCTGTTGGGCAAGGCTGCTGGGCATAGGCATGCGCAGGGGTCTGGTGGTGTTAGGGAGGGGTAGGGGAGCCCAAGCTGAATTCTTGCACCAGGGCCCATGAGCCTTTTGCTACGCCCCTGCTTAGAGCCTTAAAATGCTAGTGCTGCCTCGGCGTCTCACCACCTGGTGTCAACGAGACGTCTTTACATGTATGGCTGGTATTAATGCTATGTTACAGGGGTAGTTTAATCATTGCATTCCCTTATTGTACCGGGGCCTGATTCTTATGTGCCAGCCCATTGTGATATTGGGTTCCTCTCAGAATAGATCAGATACTCGCTATAGGAACATTCACAGAATTTTGTTTTATTAAATATTCTTACATGCAATGACAACTTGTGAAGTCTACAGTATTTCCCTACAAAACATAGGCCACATATAATATTTTTTCATCCTTCTTCCTTAAATAAAATTTAAAGAAAAGCAAAGAGTGTGTGGCACAGGGCAATTAATACAAGTTCTGTACTTGGATATCTCCATCAGTCTTATAGACGTGGAATAGGGCAGTAAGGCACATAAGAAACCGCCGCTGCATTCATTCAGGGGACACGGAGTATTGTTCTCCTGATCGGGGGTTGTCCCAGTGGTGGGATCAGTGATGAATGTGTTTTTTTGGGACACTTCCCCTAAGGCCTTTTCTTCCAGCCACTGATTTTTGCATTCATTGTAATAGGAAAAACAGTGTAACCTTTTTGAGAAATTGACCCAAAACTGTAGTAAAAAATGGCCCTTTAGAGAGTTTGTTTTTTCAGCAAAAAGGCCAATATGCAAAGGATTTAAAGAAATTGAAAAAACAGCACAGAAATATCTGGTCTAGATGAGGGGGGGTCTTTTCAGAAAAGTGTTTTTTTTGGAGGTGGGTTTCCCTGTATCTAGGTAATGCCTTGTCAGGGCCTTCCACCTCAATTACATTACCATAGAACTACTCTGCCGAACAAATAAGCCATTTCATTACAATCTCCGTGCCCTTCTTTGTGTGGGGATGTGGTTATGACAGCTCTGTGGTAAACATTTTCCTAAAAAAAATTGGATTCTAGAGCAAGAGGAAATTTCCATTGTTGACTTAAAGGAATTGTTCAGTTTAAAAAAAAAATATTTTCATACACCCTATTAATGAATTCTGATTTATTAGAGGGGAGTCCTCTGTTCCAACCAATCCTCTGTTATCAACCAATCTATATTAATAGTCACTGTGTAATGCTTAATTTCCCCTGCGGTGGCGCTGCAGATAATTGTAGCACTTACTTTCAAGTTTCTGCACAGATTACAGCTGATCGCTGTGAGCCCCAGTAGAAGGACACTTTGTGATCAGTTTATTGTGAAGCGACCCTTCTTGAAAGCGCAGAACTCCTTCAGGTAGCAAGTACAGGCTAAGTAGCTTAACCATAGAAGGGAAGGAATCCAAGCTTTAATTGTTAGTATAGTCTATTCTGGGCAAATGCTGCCTTATCCAGAGGGCCAAATGCTCAAATATGGAAGAGCCCTTACATATTACTGTGTACATAGGGTTTAACTCAGAAGGAGAGGGGCCCCTTACATATTACTGTGTACATAGGGTTTAATGCAGGAGGAGAGGGGCCCCTTATGTATTACAGGGCTTATTATGTCTATAGGGCTTATTTCACCAATGATTCCAATGGAGCAGAATTTTTTTTTAAATTTTAAGCCACTAGATAGATTTCTTTATGATTCTGCTAGAATTTAGCTGAAATTAAGTCCTATGTCCTCTATTATTACAGAAAGGACCCAAGACATCTTAACTAACCCTTTTTACACAGATTGGAATTTCTAGTTTTTATTTAATTTCCAATAAAAGATTGAAATCATAAATTTCCACACGTGAAATGGCTGACAAATGTAGTGTAACGTCACCTTCTTTTTCTAAATAGTTAATGTGCTGTTAATTTCTCTACCTCTTGAAATGGTTATGCTCTGTTGAAATGATCATAATCCTCTTCTTCTGGTAAAGACTCTGGGGTCAGGTCAGCTTTATTTTTTAAAATTAAATTCTAGAAAAGGAACAACGTGTTATTAAGGTAACCTAGAAGACAAGAATGTAAATGACGAAATGTTTGAAAATTCTTAGGAAATGTATGGGAGGTTTGATAATCTCCTAATATTATCCCTGCTTAAAGAGGTATTCCCAACTTAATCATCTATGGCGTATCTACAGGATATGCCATAAATGTCTGATAGATGCAGGTCCCAGCACCTATATCAAAAATGAGATCCCCGGCCACCGTTTTGCCTGGTGAGGCAGCCGCTGGTCGCAGATTTCCGACAGAGATTAGTCTAGAGGGTGCAGTGCGCAGATTCCAGGGAAGAGATACTGGATAGAGGGCCGCTTTCTCCATTCTATTCTATGGAAGTTACGTAAATAGCCGAGAAAGCGCTGTTCGGCTGCTCTGTAACTTCCATAGAACAGAATGGAGAGAGCAGCCCCCTCTCCACTAGAGTCGGATGCCCCTTTTTCTTTATATAGCTTCGGGTGACAGAGCTGGGACCCGCATCGGACAGACATTTATTCTGTGGATATTCAATCAATTTCTACATCGGGAATAACCCTTTAAGGAGATCCTTCACTTTTTGGGCAAATGCTCAATCTCATAATTACCATGATCTATCTATTATATCTGGTGACCTACCCCTTAATGTATCTTGAAAAAAATAAATCTTGAAAGCCTAGCAGAAAGATGGATGGTTCTTCAGTTTTATATTGGGTGTTAGATATATTTTATTTGTATATACAGTATATGCATTATATTGGTTATACTGTATATATATATATATATATATATATATATATATATATATATATATATATATATAAAAAATAAACACGTATATATACTGATAATAGTATACTCTAATAGTATTTTTCTAACTTTTTTTCTACCTAAACCCCTGCAGTATCCATATTAGGGTTGTCTGCTTGAAATAAACGGTTGTTAATGTTAAATGACCTATTAGTGCATATAAACTTCATAGAGGGGGTCTCCCATTTGAGACCCACCTCTTTGACACAGAACAGAGAGCTATTTGAATAGCTGCCATGTAATACTACATTTTCCATGCAGTGGCCGCTTCCCCTGGCAAAATCCGCACCACCCTCCATATGGAAGGTGTAGTCTTTTGATGATGCAACCCTTTTAAGCTGTAGGAAGATAAGTAGTCTCCCAACTGGGACCATCCTCTAATAACTTAAGCTGGGAGATATGTTCAACCCTGGAGGACCAAAGGTGCCCAATGAGCCCCCAACAACTCCCGGAATCATCTTGTCCCTTTCGGTCTGCAATAAGATCCAGGTTGCCCAATCTGGACAAACCCTTTAAACAAATATGTTTTATTAATAAATTAATAAATGTTAATCCAATCCCAGAAATAAAAATCTAGCAGAAATTTTAGAAACGATGAGCAGAAAATGCACTAAGATATTTCCAAATTAAACACATGTACTTAATTAGGAGCAATTAAACCCAAAATAAAATAAAAACCTTATAGTAATTCCAACAGTTCATGATTTTCAAGAGCAATAAGGTGATAAACTTCTCTGACTCTGTATAATAATGGGGGAAATTCCAAACCATCCCTCTAATTAACTTTTATGTGGTGAAATCAAGTAATTAAGTTTCTCTTGGTAAAGCCAGAAGCTTAACACGATGTACGGATCACAATCACCCGGCAAAGCTGTAGATCACCCCCTGTGCTGACAAACTGCAAGTACAAAACAGAGATACAGTGTAATAAAATGATCCAAGAATAAAACAATAACCATTTACCCGAGGACAGATATGAAGAATACGGCCATTCCTGCTGCCCCATAAATGATCAGATTTCTATCTCTTACGCCACATGTATTTCCATCACCCTAGGGCGGAAAATACTACCCAGTTGGTTTATGATTGTGATGAAACTTATAGCTACTCTCATGTTATCAGCCAGTAGACCAAGTCATTTAATGGCTCCTGATAAATCCTTGAGCAACTGCTTTCCCATTCAACTAGTAATTGGACGTCATATTGTTTGTCTATAATGGAGGCACTGACCTTTCTCATAAGGAAGTGGATATAAAGTTAAAAAAAATGTAAAAAAAATAATCAGTTACAGCCTAATACACTGTTAGAGAACTCTTCAGGAGAAATTAATACACACATTAGGGTAGAATTAATATGGCAAATGCGCCAGAATCTTGACACACATTACACCAAAAAACAAAGATTTGTTACGCGTTTTAGACAATTTTGCAGCTTACTCCGGGGCAGAGATATAGGGGCAATAAAGGTAGCAGTTGTAACAAAAGTCTTTAAGCCAGAGGGGGCCCAAAAGACCCTCAGCCGCACAAGCAGTCACCTGTATTATAAATTAAATATTGTTGGTGGGGGCCCTGTTATAGATTTTGTATTGGGGCCGAAGAGCTTCAAGTTACGTCTCTGTGCTTACTGGACACTTTTCTTAAGTGTCTAGAAAAGGGGCATGGCTAAGCGGAGTCCTAAATGCGCCAAATTTATTATTAATGTTTTTAAGTAAGCCAACCAAGAAGTGGCACAAGTTGTAGAAAAGTTTCCAAACTATCTATCTAGATGTGCCAAATTTAACACACATCGTGATAAATTTGGAGCATTTTCTGCCTTTTTCTTCTAGGTTAAGTCTGTGTTTATTTTAGTCAGTATTAATAACTCTACCCTATTGAAGCAAAAATGAGGCATTTTAATAGATATTACAGCAGGTATCCCTCGACTGTAGTTAAAGTTGGCAGTACAAATAATACAGCAGCACTGCTTAGTTACCGATTTCTCACTCCGCACCATTGCCGATGTCTATAGTCCACTATTCAACATGAGTTCAGGAATAGGATGCCAGAACTGCTGTGATACTTTGACAAACAATATAAAAAAAGATAGTTATTGCGGTTCATTTTCCACATACATAGTCCATACTTCAATGCCCACAGTGCCATACTTTGTACAAAGGATGACATACGGTGCCAACAAAAAGCCAAACACTACCCACAATGTGTCATAATATCCCCACATAGTTCCAAGCAGTGCCCAAAGAGTGTCATGCCATACCACAGAATACCATATTGATTCTACAGACAACCAAATAGTGGCCATAAAGAGTAATACTGCACCCATATAGTGCCTAGACAGTGGTATATTGTGAAGGGCCCAGATAAATAGTGCATACTTTGCCCAGATAAATAGTGCATCCAGTGCCCTGATAGTGCCTACAATCCCTAAACACAGTTCCTCAATCTCAGAGCCGCCATCACTTCCTTCCTCCTCATACCTGTACTGACTAATTCTCCTTCACTGTAGTTGCACCAGTGTCTAAAAGACATTACTAGTGTTACTATACAAAAGCATTTGGAGCCCCTTCTCAGTTGTTAGGACTCTTTGAGATACAGCAAATAAGAGTGAAAATCTAGGATTGTCCAATTGGATCTGAAACACTTAGGAGACCTACCTATGAGCATTGTAATGGCAGCAATTCATGGTGGCCAACCAAGATCTTTTACCGGCAGACCTGAAACATCGGTATGCTAGCTAGAATAAATGGCTGCAGAATTTTTGCCTATGTCTGTGCTATACATCCGCCTTTCTGGATACATAGTTGTTTACCAAAGTAAAATGGATTGACCTGGAATCTTAACTTAGTATTTTAGAATTTGTGAGGAATCAATGCCATGCAATAATCTTTGGTTTTAAGAAGGCAATTTTGTACCCCATCTCCTTTCATTTGAGGCGTGAAGAATACCGCCACTGGACTCTGGAGCAGTGTGTCCCCTGGAGTGATGAATCACGGCTCACTATCTGACAGTCTGGTGGAGGAATCTGGGTTTGGCAGATACGAGGAGAATGCTACCTGCCAAAATGCATAGTGCCTACTGTAACATTTGGTGAAGCGGGGATCATGATCTTGGCTGTTTCAGGGTTTGGCCCCTTATTTCCAGTGAAGGGTAATGTTAATGCTACAGCACACAAAGACATTTTACACAATTGTAGCTTTCAACTTGGCCGTAACAGTTTGGAGTTCGGCCCTTTCCTGCTCCAGCATGACTCTGCCCCTGTGCACATAGCGAGATCCGTAAAGACATGGGGTGAGGAGTTTGGCGTGGAGGAACTCAAGTCGCTACATGGAACCCTGACCTCAACCCCATCCAACACATTTGGGATGAATTTTAATGCCGATTGGAAGCCAGACCTTCTTCCTTAACATCAGTGCCTGACCCCACAAAATGCTCTTTTGGCTGAATGAGCACAAGTTCTTCAAGACAACTCCAAAATCTTGGGGATAGCCTTCCCAAAAGAGTTGAGGCTTTTATAGCTGCAAAAGGGGCTGAAATTCCTACTAACACCCATGATTTTTAAATGGGATGTCCAACAACGTCATATTATAGGTGTGATGTTCAGGAGTCCACATACTTTTGGCCATATAGTATATGTAGGGGACTGATATTCATTAAAGCAACAGAAGCATTGGAGCTCTTAAAGGGGTTATCCCACCATAACAACTTATCACCTATCTACAGGATAGATGAGAAGCGTTTGATCACTGGAGGTCTGACTGCTGGGTCCCCCAACGCTTAGGAGAATGGGAAACCCGAGTCGTCTGTTTGAATGGAGCGGCGGTCACGCATGCGTGCTGCCACTCTATTCATTTTCTATGAGCCTGCCAAGTACCGCCCTTCAGCTATTCTGTTATGGTGGGATAGCCCCTTTAAATCATCGACAACGACTTACGATTGAGTTTATGATATCAGCCTTATCTATGGCTTTTCTTTTGACATTCTGTGAAGTCCATTATCCAGTATGTAAACATCTGCAACATTTCACTAGATGGTGCTATTATGATAAAATTTGAAAGTGTGAAACAAAGAGTGATTAAAACTAATTAGATTTTGCATGTCATGGTTGGAATACTGCACACAATGTAAAGGATCACCAGCGCAATTATAAGACTAAGCCACTTGGATATTTCATTACAGGTTTGAGCTGATCACTCAGGAAAACAGTCAGTGTAAATCACTCGTGGTTTATGTGAGTGACTTCTAATTACCCTTAAGCAGGTCCTTAAAATGACCCTACATTATGTTTAGTACATCTTTAGGAGAATGCTAAACAAAGTTGTCATCGGTTCAAGAACGTGTTGTATTGCACTGCTCTGATAATATTTCTGTAGTACTCGGCTCACGATACTCCCCCATGGCTATTCAAGTTAAAATGTTTTGCAATAAATATGTAACAAATAAATATTCTTCAGAATAGTGTAGGTATAAAGTGATATGCTTGACAAATATTGAAATCCTAGCCTCGTAAAGGAGGGTAGGCACCCACCAATTAAATTCACTACTATGTGGTCCCGCCGATACAAGAGGATCCATGGGTGCCTTCTGGAAACCTGTATAGCCTTCTACCCCTCTTCACTGATTATGTCCAGTGTTGGCTTCCTCTATTGTCTCAGCTGTAAGCAGGTGGCCCAGGTGGGACATAGCTATAGGGGGCTCAGAGGTAGCAGTTAAACCCGGGCCCTAGTACCTGAGGTGGCCCAAGGACCACTCTGCCACCAGTATTATAAATGGCCCATAGTAGGTTGGGGCCCTGTTACAGATTTTACATTGTGGTCCAGAAGCTTCAACCTACGTCTTTGGGTCCAGTTGTTATGAGGACCACGCTTTCTTAAAACCACACACATTGAGAATGCATCTATTTAGGTCATGGAAGGGCAGCACTTGTGTTAATGCTCTCACCTCATCTCATGGATAGTGTAGCCCTTTGTAGATAATCTGATCTCAGTGTATGACTGCCTTCCTATCACATTTTAATCCAAGGTACAGAAGGCATAAGAGCATAAGCAGGGGTGCAACACGCACAAGATTGAAACACAGGTCGGGTGACCGGGTGACCACAACAGTCCTCCATGTGTTCAAAGCTTTATAGTTGAAACTTCCTGTCCCAAGATACAGTGCGAAGAACAGCTCTGGAGGACAAACATCTGCTCCAACTATTAAAAAAGTCTCTTCACACATGGGAAAGGAACGATGATGAGCACATGGAAGTTTTATTATTTGTCTAGAGATTGACTTTACAGAAAGTACAATTATAGGACCTTCGATTTGACTTTTCTTTCTCAGAAAAACATGAGTAGAGAAGTGGAAGCTACTTTGCTTTAATGATATGTTAAGTGCATAGTGTGTGTATGAGACATTTATATTTTATTACATTTCCTTTTGCTCTAGAACATATTCTCTCCATTATTCTACTCATAGTGATCTAAGAAATGTTTTATATTGTTAGTCCTCCAAGAGCTTTAAACTCAACAATTTTCCTTACATATTTCTTTTGCATAACCTTTTATAGTGTAATTAATTTTTTCTTGACATCTAAGGGATTCAGCTGGAAAATTTTTTTAGAAAAAATTAATTGCATTAGCAAGAATCAATTATTTCCTCTCTCTAATTTGCTGGATTCATAGATCAAACTATATGGAGATTAACTGAGCAAAGTAAAGTAAGATATAGCTGACAGTACCCAAACGGACTGTTAAAGCGAAGGAAAATGTGAAATATAACACTAATTAAAGCCTCATACAAAAAACTTATACAAAAATATTCCTTTAAAGAACATTTAACAAATGAAATGTCTCCAGTAAACATAAATCACTGAGGTGGGCTCCGCTATTGAGCTGTTAAAAACTCTACTCAACAGTTTCTAGGAGAGATGGGTTAAATCATGTACGACGACCATCCCAAACTTTATTCATTTTTTGTAAATGGGTTCTTAACATGAATTTATTCTTACAAAAATGTCATTAAAAGGGTTGTCTCATTGCAGACCACCTCTTTTATATGGGAGCCGGCACTAAACCTGAAAGTTTCTGTGTCTCGAAGTTCTACAAAAGTAGAAATAAATATTAAGAATTAAAGGGATCATTCGCCCAGGACAATCCATGTCCAAGTGTCCCATGAATGTCACAATGTAGGGTCCCCAACTCTGGAGGATTCTCGTTTAAGTGGGCGCTGTGTGATAAAACAAGTTCCCTGCGAATATAGGTTAGCAGCTGCTGGACTCACGGCAATTAGTTGGTCGCCAATGTGGGCTAAACTTTTGGATAGACGCTATTAAATCATGGCAATTGAAGAATACCCTAATAAAGGTGAACAATTTACTTTATTATGCAGTTGCACCCAATATCAGAATATAAAGTACCAACCTAAGGGCCACCCCACATCAGTGAGACATTTAGGAGTGCTGTTAGAGCCCGGTAGACCTGCTATAAGCAGGTGGTGTTATCATGTTGGCTCAGTGACATAACCCGTAGAGGAGAAGGGTGCTACATCTGCATTATTTTCATTCTTAAATTGGTGCTTAGTGTGGGCAGCATTTAATGGGAGCATTTCCAACATATTACTTTGTTTCAGGGGTGTAGCTAAAGGCTCATGGGCCATGGTGCAAAAATTCAGTTTGGGCCCCCGTAGCCCTTTCCAACATCACCAGACCCCTGTGCATGCCTATGCCCAGCTGCCTTGCCCGACAGAGCCCATGAATGCCTCCACAGTATAATGCTCCCCATAGCTGCCCTCACAGTATAATGCCCCCCATACAGTACAATGCCCCTCTTAGCTGCCCTATACAGTATAATGCCCCCCATATAGTATAATGCCCCTCAGCAGCTACCATATGAGCCCCCACTCCCAAACCCAGTATAATGCCCCCATATGTACGTACCTAATAGAAAAACAATAACATAATTACTTACCTATCCCGGTTCCCACAAGGGTGTAGAATTATCTCCTCCTCTGCACTGTGCTGTGAGTGACTCGGCGCAGACAGGCGCGATGACGTCACTATATCACGCCTGCCTGCGCCGAGCCACTCGCGGCACAGTGAATGCTGGAGCAAGGCTCCAGCATTGCACTGAACTGTATTTGCGTCCTGAGGACGTTGGAAGCGTGGTCAGTGCTGTGGGGCAACGGGGGCCCGGTCGCAGCTGTGATCTTTGCGACCTCTATAGCTACGCCACTTTTTTGTTTTATCAGGATTTATTTTAGATGCTCTAATGTACAATTGTCAGTCCTGGCAAATTCAGTTAAAAACTATTAACACACATGACCAATAAATATTGTGAGTAATGCTGCAATTCTGATTCATGGTGAGAAAAGGTGAAGATTGACAAATTAAAATGATGTCACTTCACCCTTTGCGACACCTCCGAACGTCTATAGCAGGGGTGGATTGTATAACTGCCTTAGGGGATCCACAATAATTAGGATTAGCTGGTATTTGGGTGTCCCAAGCATGAAAGCACAGAATCATGTTTTTGGGAAGAATGCAAACTTGCAGGAGGGTGGAGATGTCTGTTAACTACTACTCAGGATTTTACATTCTTCTGGCTGTCTGCTTATCTTAACATCTATTAAAATGTACAAGGGATACAGCTAATGCCCCACATTGTTCCTTACAGAAACCTGATCCAAGGTCCCATGAATGGAGACCGCAAAATACAAGAGACAAGACTTGTATTTTGCGGTATTCACACAACAGTGTCCAGAAAAAAGTTCTACTCATATAGCAGTGCCCACGGAGTAGTGACAGCTAAGACCGTGTCTAGGTCAATGTGCCAGGCAGAGTATTTCAAGCTAGAGTAGTGTGCATACCAATATGTCAGCCATTATACCCCTTTAATAACTCAATATATTTATATATTTTTTTTATGGTCCTGCACTTTGTCTAACAGGAAGTTACATAAGCGTAGCCAATCAGCAGCCACTTAAAAGCTATGTACACCTCTGAAAGCAATTTTTTTTAAATAAAAAGATCAATCATCGTGTTTTATGCAACTTTATTATTCGTTTTTATTAAAAAAAATATTTTTACTTTTTGAGATACAGCTGATTTGTATTCTGTATACAGAGCAGCTCTATCTTACGCTTAATCCTGTACCCATCAGGTCCGTGGGACTGACTGGTTCGGTGTCAGCGGGTCCTGCATGTCTCTGACACGCAGGATCCACATGTAAGGGTATGTTCACACGGCCTATTTACGGACGTAATTCGGGCGTTTTTGCCCCGAATTACGTCTGAAAATAGCGCCTCAATAGCGCTGACAAACATCTGCCCATTGAAAGCAATGGGCAGACGTTTGTCTGTTCACACGAGGCGTATATTTACGCGCCGCTGTCAAATGACGGCGCGTAAATAGACGCCCGCGTAGAAGAAGTGACCTGTCACTTCTTTGGCCGTAATTGGAGCCGCTATTCATTGACTCCAATGAATAGCAGCGCTAATTACGGCCGTAATTGACGCGGCGTTCAAGCGCCTGCACATGCCGGTACGGCTGAAATTACGGGGATGTTTTCAGGCTGAAACATCCCCGTAATTTCAGCCGTTACGGACCCCCGCCGTGTGAACATACCCTAATACATCACATCTAAATTCATAACTTAGATGTGATCGACTACAGGTGGATCCTGCATGACACAGTCACGCAGGACCCGTTGACACTGAACCCGTCAGGCCTGCTGACCTGATGGATTCAGGTGTTAGTGCATGATAAAGCTGCTGTGTATACAGGATACAAAGCAGCTGTATCTCAAAAATAAAAATACATTTTAGTAGAAACTAATTATAAAGTTTCACATAGCACACTGATTAACCTATATATATATATATATATATATATATATATATATATATATATATTTTATCACTTTCAAAGGTGTACATAGCCTTTAAATGTAACTATCGCTTCCTGTGCCCAACTCTACAGTCAGAGAGCACTGGATAAACAAGTGGGCAGTACTGGAGAAGATAAGTGGGCAGCCCTGGAGAAGGCAAGTGGGCAGCCCTGGAGAAGGCAAGTGGGCAGCCCTGGAGAAGGCAAGTGGGCAGCCCTGGAAAAGGCAAGTGGGCAGCCCTGGAGAAGGCAAGTGGGCAGCCCTGGAGAAGGCAAGTGTGCAGCCCTGGAGAAGACAAGTGGGCAGCACTGGAGAAGACAAGTGGGCAGCACTGGAGAAGACAAGTGGGCAGCACTGGAGAAGAAAAGTGAGCAGCACTGGAGAAGGCAAGTGGGCAGCACTGGAGAGGACAAGTGGGCAGCACTGGAGAGGACAAGTGGGCAGCACTGGAGAAGACAAGTGGGCAGCACTGGAGAAGACAAGTGGGCAGCACTGGAGAAGACAAGTGGGCAGCACTGGAGAAGACAAGTGGGCAGCACTGGAGAAGGCATGTGGGCAGCACTGGAGAAGGCATGTGGGCAGCACTGGAGAAGGCATGTGGGCAGCACTGGAGAAGACAAGTAGGTTTTGCAATCTGGAACTAACTCATAATATTCTGGACAGACGTTTGGCATGTGCTTGGGTAGCCAGGAGCCAAATGAAAGAAGGTCCAAAACTCCATATGGCCCTGAACCACATAGTGGCCATCCTGGATCTAGTAGGTGAACTTTTCTCTCTGTTATTCCAATAATATTCACTATTTTGTGTGCCTTGCCGCACCGCAGTGCTCTGTTTACTGGCTCAGATCACCATCAATCACTTATTCTAAAAGACTGAAGATTACAGCTTTTTGCTCGCTCCGTACAGTCTAACTTGTCAAGGCAAAACTCCAGGGAAAAATTCACACAGATGTATTAAACCTATCTAACATATTCTCCATGGCAACAGAGCGAGTGGGGCTGCCATCAGCCTCTGTTCATACTTGTAGCGAGAGCTCGGATGGAACATTACCAGGCATCAAGAGAACAGCATGTGGCCGAAATATATTCATTAGCTGAATGCCTGCAAGCTGCAAAAATAATAACTTTTGATTAAAAAAAAACTAAACTTTTCATTGATAAGATATATTTTCATGGCTTTATGCAGAAGAAATGCTTAATTTGACATAAGCAATTCAAATTTTAAAGATGTACAATACTAAAAATGACAACATAAAGTATAATAAATTCATATAATACGATCCCTAGCTTAATCTCTTTATTCCGGGGAAGAAATAGATGTTTTTGTTAAAGTTCAGTAATGTTGGCTGCGTCACACATAATGGATCGTCACTGTCATAGTAATGGCTTTAAAGCAATAACTAGCCAAGAAAATATTTCACTAGGGTATTGGTATAATATAAATTACACCGAGCGTCTCTTGGTAAGGGTATTCTTAAAGGGACTCTGGGGACAACTTATGTCTTGCTGTCTTTATCAATAGGAACAGTTGTCTATGATGTCGTTTTTTATTCTTATTTGTATTTTGTTTTTCCTACAACTTGTCAATCTGAAATGACAAGTTGTTCCATAAAGTAAAAGATCCTTTCTGATCATATTGATTCTATAAAAAAAAATAAAAAAAAAAAAAAAAAAATTGGAGGCCCTACATGTGTGGTCCCATGAGTGGAATATGCCACCACATTATTCTATTATCCATTAGCATTATCAGTTTTCATAGGATTTCATAGTGTCACCTGTAGGACCTTCAACTACCGGGGAAAAAATGGTCCTGTGACCCCCGCTGGGTCCATTAAAATGTCCGACACCAGCCGAAAATGGGAAGAGAAGAACGCTAGAGCAGGTAGATACTGCTCTGCTCTCTTTATACTAGTTTATGGAAGTTACTGGAACCAAGCTGTCCATATAGCAAATATAATAAACTTAAAGCAGTTGTCTCATATAGACAATTCCTCTTTAAAAAGTAGATGATGTGGTTCCGCCAAACGCTGCGGGTACGTGTTCTCTAACCACTGGTGATCAGAGAAATGTAGCACTACATGCCCGGAATTCAAATACATGGCCGTCCATGTAATACAAAAAAGCTCCTCTTGCAGATTCTGGCTCATAGAGGGGATCCATGTGTCCATATGAGAATACGGCACATAGACAGGGATTGTCATCATGAGACAATCCTTTGAAAGAGTGACTGTTACTTAAGGCAGTGTTCACACCAGCCTTCCTTTTCTGCTGAGGAGTTCTGTCGGAGGTTTTTGTCGGGTTAACCCCTCAACGGAAAGGTAAACTGAAACCTTAGCTTCTGTTTCCCTCACCAATGAACTCAATGGTGATGGAAACCTAGCTAATGATTTCTGTTTGTCGCCGTTGTGACAGGGTTCCATCGTTTTGACTAAATCAATAGCGCAATCGACTGTGCTATTGATTCCGTCAAAAACTACGGAACCCTTTCACAACGGTTTGCCTTTCCGTTGAAGGGTTAACGATGGAAGCCTCCGACAGAACCCCTCAGTGGCAAAGAACGCTGAAGTGAAAGGGCCCTAAAGTATATGTTCAAAAAAAAAAATATCAACATTTCTCTGCTGGTTAATTCACAATAAATTCTTATATATATGATTTTATTAGAGATCGCCAAATCTCCGGTATTGACAGGTTATAATGTTTTGGCTGCCTGCAGATAGTGTTAGGGGGAGCTTTTGAACGTACTGCAGACAATTATACAATTACATTTCTTATAAAACTGTATTCAGTAAGCCCTTAAGCTCCCCCTAGTGGTGGCTGCAGGCGGTCAGAATTTGACCATGTAAGTCTATGGCTATGAAGGGGATTTGGAGATCTGTAATAAATTGAATCAGTGCAGAATTTGTTACCTATAAATTTATTCTATTTTTGATTTATCTAATCTCATTAATTAATACTGAAAATAAAATTAAAACGTTTAAACTATTTACAAAGAAGGCCATAGACAATAATGGAGCTATAATAATGGTGGTAACGCTGATCTTTGGCTTTCCTGCACTTTCACATTCAGATCATAGAGAAGACAACTTGATGTTCTTTTAATGATGTCCACACACAAATCTCTCCTCCTGTTGATATCACCGCTTTCTTATAATTTACTCCCCTCCAAGCTCAACTTGTTGTTCTCTCTCCAGTCTCCACATGCCTGCTGGGTAATGCCTGCATCACATGGGTCCAAATAAGTGTTTTGTGCTTTCAAATTTGTTGTAGATAACAGCAGCAAACCATTGACTGAATAATGTATACAGTGTAAGAGAGGAAGAAGTGAGATGTTAGGAAGATATTCCATATGTATATAGGCAATGAGTACAATAATAGTAATAATACATATAAAAAAATAATAATAATAAAAATAATAATAATAATACGGAGGCAACTACCTCTGCTACTACTATCTTATTCCTGGTCCTGTGACATGCAGCACCCCCAATCTCTTCTATCTGCCTCCCTCCCTGTAAATTCGAAATACATGGCAAATATCTTCTCGTCTCCTATAACTATTCTGTCTCATATTGCAATCAAAACTGTGAAATGTACAAAGAATTCTTCCATATGTGTCCCAGGAGATCAGCTATCCCCCTTCTTCTTCACATCATAAAACTGTGTTTTGCTGTAAGGCAACTGGCTGCAGTAAGAGCCCTGTTCCACTACAATAAGAGACGAGAATGCAATGGCCTTCCTCCTTGAATAAGCCGCACCCCTCCAGCTGACTCGGAGCCAAAAATGGAAGAAATTAACCGAAAATTAACTTGAAAGCTGCAAAATCTTGAAAGCTGGGACAACTCAATATAAGAGACTCAACTAAAGATTGTCCTGGAGCCCTAGTCTAGAAGTATTCAAATGTACTGCAAATGGGAACATACAGTGAAGGAAATAAGTATTTGATCCCTTGCTGATTTTGTAAGTTTGCCCACTGTCAAAGACATGAACAGTCTAGAATTTTTAGGCTAGGTTAATTTTACCAGTGAGAGATAGATTATATATATATAAAAAAAAAAGAAAATCACATTGTCAAAATTATATATATTTATTTGCATTGTGCACAGAGAAATAAGTATTTGATCCCTTTGGCAAACAAGACTTAATACTTGGTGGCAAAACCCTTGTTGGCAAGCACAGCAGTCAGACGTTTTTTGTAGTTGATGATGAGGTTTGCACACATGTTAGATGGAATTTTGGCCCACTCCTCTTTGCAGATCATCTGTAAATCATTAAGATTTCGAGGCTGTCGCTTGGCAACTCGGATCTTCAGCTCCCTCCATAAGTTTTCGATGGGATTAAGGTCTGGAGACTGGCTAGGCCACTCCATGACCTTAATGTGCTACTTTTTGAGCCACTCCTTTGTTGCCTTGGCTGTATGTTTCGGGTCATTATCATGCTGGAAGACCCAGCCACGAGCCATTTTTAATGTCCTGGTGGAGGGAAGGAGGTTGTCACTCAGGATTTGACGGTACATGACTCCATCCATTCTCCCATTGATGTGGTGAAGTAGTCCTGTGCCCTTAGCAGAGAAACACCCCCAAAACATAATGTTTCCCCCTCCATGCTTGACAGTGGGGACGGTGTTCTTTGGGTCATAGGCAGCATTTCTCTTCCTCCAAACACGGCGAGTTGAGTTAATGCCAAAGAGCTCAATTTTAGTCTCATCTGACCGCAGGACCTTCTCCCAATCACTCTCAGAATCATCCAGATGTTCATTTGCAAACTTCAGACGGGCCTGTACATGTGCCTTCTTGAGCAGGGGGACCTTGCGGGCACTGCAGGATTTTAATCCATTACGGCGTAATGTGTTACCAATGGTTTTCTTGGTGACTGTGGTCCCAGCTGCCTTGAGATCATTAACAAGTTCCCCCCGTGTAGTTTTAGGCTGAGCTCTCACCTTCCTCAGGATCAAGGATACCCCACGAGGTGAGATTTTGCATGGAGCCACAGATCGATGTCGATTGACAGTCATTTTGCATGTCTCCCATTTTCTTACTATTGCACCAACAGTTGTCTCCTTCTCACCCAGCGTCTTACTTATGGTTTTGTAGCCCATTCCAGCCTTGTGCAGGTCTATGATCTTGTCCCTGACATCCTTAGAAAGCTCTTTGGTCTTGCCCATGTTGTAGAGGTTAGAGTCAGACTGATTCATTGAGTCTGTGGACAGGAGTCTTTTATACAGGTGACCATGTAAGAGCTGTCTATAATGCAGGCACCAAGTTGATTTGGAGCGTGTAACTGGTCTGGAGGAGGCTGAACTCTTAATGGTTGGTAGGGGATCAAATACTTATTTCTCTGTGCACAATGCAAATAAATATATATCATTTTGACAATGTGATTTTCATTTTTTTTTTTTTATATAATCTATCTCTCACTGGTAAAATTAACCTAGCCTAAAAATTCTAGACTGTTCATGTCTTTGACAGTGGGCAAACTTACAAAATCAGCAAGGGATCAAATACTTATTTCCTTCACTGTATGTTTGATTAGTAAACCTCTGTGTTTTCAATTTTTTAAGGCAACAACAATGATACTTTCCTTCTTATTTATTAAATATATAACCTTGATAAATTAAATGAAATGGCTATTTCAGTAGTCCCTATTGATTATAGTCTTAAAGGGAGTCTGTCACCAGAATGTCCATATTAAACTAGTAACAGGGTACTGTAGAGGGGACTAACCCATTTCTGCTTACTACCTCCTTTGTATAGAAATATGTTTTATTAAGTTTATGCTAATGAGCATTTCGGTACAACAAGGGCGTCGCAGTTGCACCTAAATGCTCTTACGTCACTGCCCAGCTCAACCCCTTTCCTCCCTTCTTAGGGTATGTGCATACACACTAATTACGTCCGTATTTGACGGACGTATTTCGGCCGCAAGTACCGAACCGAACACAGTGCAGGGAGCCGGGCTCCTAGCATCATACATATGTACGATGCTAGGAGTCCCTACCTCGCTGCAGGACAACTGTCCCGTACTGAAAACATGATTACAGTACGGGACAGTTGTCCTGCAGCGAGGCAGGGACTCCTAGCATCGTACATAAGTATGATGCTAGGAGCCCGGCTCCCTGCACTGTATTCGGTCCGGTACTTGCGGCCGTAATACGTCCGTCAATTACGGACGTAATTAGTGTGTGTGCACATACCCTTACATTGATTGACAGGGACCAGGCAGTGTAACTGGCAGGTTCATACCTGGCCCCATAATGTCTGAAACGCGCACGCGTCCCTGCTCTTTACTCGGCGCATGCGCAGTATGATCTTTCACCTCTTCTTCCTAATCGGCACTACTGCACACGCGCTGATTACATCAGACTACACACGATAGAGACGGACCGCTGGCATCGCTGAGCAGAAGAGTGAGCAGACGCCATCGCTGAACCGCCTTCAACAGTGACGTAAGTATTAGCTCCATCCCCTATCCTGTACTGTTCTCGGTCATGAACTAACACTGCCACCAATAATTTCCCCTGCTATTTGACCCCCCAAAAAACAGCCATAAACAAATTTACAGAAAGAAGATTAGAAAGAAGAGCCAAAACATTGTGCCGGGTAAAGGGAGGCGCGCACACTTTACAGACAGTACGGGGCCAGGCATGAATGCTCCGATTATGCTGCCTGGCCCCTGTCAATCAATGTAAGAAGGGAGGGGAGTTGAACTGTGGAGCGACGTAAGAGCATTTAGGTGCAAAGGTGACGCCCTTGTAGCACCTAAATGCTCATTAGCATAAATGTAATAAAATGGATTTCTATGCAAAGGAGGCAGTAAGCAGTAATTGAAACTAAATAATAGAAACAGGTTAGTCCCCTCTACAATCTGTAGTACTAGTTTAACCCGTTAGTGACCGCCAATACGCCTTTTAACGGCGGCCACTAACGGGCTTTATTCTGATGCATGTGCCTTTTTACGGATAAAGTAAACAGAGCAGGGAGTGTCAAATCTCCCCGCTCTCAGCTGCTAGAGGCAGCTGAGGGCTGGGAGCGTCCCTGCTCTACCGGGTGAGATTGATATTAGTATCGATATCACCCGTTTAACCCTTCAGATGCGGTGCGCAATAGCGTGCGCCGCATCTGAGTGGTTTTGGAGAGAGGGACGGAGCTCCCTCTCTCCCCCACCGACACCCGGCGATACGATCGCCGAGTGTCTGTGTCTCTAATGGCAGCCGGGGGCCTAATAAAGGCCCCCAGGTCTGCCTGGAGCGACTGCCTTCTAGATCATGCCGGAGGCATGACCTAGCAGATGCCTGGCCGTTTTAAACGGACAGGCAGTAATACACTGCAATACAAAAGTATTGCAGTGTATTACAATAGCGATCGGAGAATCGCATATTATAGTCCCCTAGTGGGACTAGTAAAAAAGTAAAAAAAAAGTTTAATAAAGTTAATGAAAAAAAAAATTTGAAAAAAAATGAAAAACCCAGCTTTTCCCCTTACACAATGCTTTACTATTAAAAAAAGAAAATAAAGTAAAAAAGTTACACATATTTGGTATCGCCGCGTCCGTAACGACCCCGACTATAAATCTATAACATTATTTAACCCGCACGGTGAACGTCGTAAAAAATTTAATAAAAAACTATGCAAAAATTGCTGTTTTCTGTGAATCCTGACTTTAAAAAAATGTTATAAAAAGTGATCAAAAAGTCGCATCTACTCCAAAATGGTACCAATAAAAACTACAAGTCGTCCCACAAAAAAAAAGCCCTCATACAACCGCATCGGCGAAAAAATGAAAACGTTACGGCTCTTCAAATATGGAGATACAAAAACAAATAATTTTGAAAAAAAAGCGTTTTTACTGTGTAAAAGTAGTAAAACATACAAAAACTATAGAAATTTGGTATCGTTGCAATCGTAACAACCCGCTGAATAAAGTTATGGTGTTATTTATATCACACAGTAAACGCCGTTGATTTAAGACGCAAAAAAGAGTGGCGAAATTTCTGGTTTTTTTCTATTCCCCCCCCCAAAAAAAGTTAATAAAAGTTAATCAATAAATAATATGTCCCCCAAAATGGTGCTATTAAAAAGTACAACTTGTCCCGCAAAAAACAAGACCTTATACAGCTGTGTCGACGCAGAAATAAAAGAGTTATAGCTCTTGGAATGCGACGATGGAAAAACGTAAAAAATGGCTTGGTCATTAAGGTCCAAAATAGGCTGGTCATTAAGGGGTTAATACGGACATTCTGGTGACAGACTCCCTTTAAGGGCCAATAGTCTTAAGGGTCAACGAGACATCTTTGATCGGCGCTCGTTTGCTCCTGTCACGCGGCGCTATGGATGGGGACGAGCGGTCGTTACTCAGGTCTCTCGTCCCCATACGTTATTATCATGTCGGCAGCGCGTCTCTCTGTTTACACACCAAAATGTGCTGCCGACAACGATAATATTCAATTTTTTTAAAACGATACAATCGGCAGATGATCCGGCGTTTGCGCGTTCATCTACTGATCGCTGCCCTGTTTACACAGGGAAATTATCAGCAACGAGCGTTATATGAACACTCGTCTGCATGATGATCGGCCAGTGTAAAACCCCCTTTAGATTCTTTTTCCCGCAAGCGTTTTTTGTTTTTTTTTCGCTGGAAAAAAAAACTGTGTGAACAGGGCCTTATAGCACTAAATATGTACATAGTGGCAAGATCCTTTATCTTGACTTTTTCAATGGCTTTTGTTTTGTGATATCACGCTGCAGCAAGTTATCGAGTCAAGATAAAGATGGCTACATCAGTATTTGGGATACACAGATAATACGGAAACATAACAAGGGAAAAAAATTCCACTTTTAGAGCTTTTTAATGCATCTATATTATCTGATTGTCATCAAATTCATAAGCCAATTTGTGCCAGGTTTTAACACTATTAGCAGCTTAATTTTCAGTCATTTCCTAAGAGAGTCAACAGAAATATAACAAAAATTGATTGAAAAGTGATAACTAATTACAAACCGTAGCGGAAAGTCCCAGCGAGCTTTTATAGACTTTTGTACAGGCCGATTACAGTGCAAGCCTTGAAAGCTTGTTGTGACCATTCCCCACTCTCGTTACAAAAACTTTTTCGAGTTTCTTTTGGTATTGCATTTACGAAAATATTCTTCATTTCTTCTCGATATTTTCCATTTCAGTCCTTTGTTTCCTAATAAAAAAAAATCTAACATTTTGACTGCTATGTGATACGATGAGATTTCTTTTCCATTAAAATGTCATTAATAATATTAAAATCTGAAATTATAAAAGAAAATGTAAAGGTTTGAATAAAATATACTAGAAACAAAAATGTCTGTTCAAGATCTTCATTATTTACAATCAGAGGATAAAAAATATTGATCCCCAGCTATTTTGTCCAGATTGGGGGGGGGGGGGGGTGCTCAAGATCAAACATCTATCTATCTATCTATCTATCTATCTATCTGTCTAATATCTATCTATCTATCTATCTATCTATCTATCTATCATCTATCTATCTATCTATACAGTATCTATCTATCTATCTATCTATCTATCTATCTCATATCTATCTATCTATCTATCTATCTATCTATCTATCTATCTATCATCTATCATCTATCTATCTATCTATCTATCTATCTATCTATCTATCTATCTCATATCTATCTATCTATCTCATATCTATCTATCTATCTCATATCTATATCTATCTATCTATCATCTGTCTCTCATCTGTCTCTCATCTGTCTCTTTCTTTCCTCCTTTATTATTGAGACACCCTCAACTCTGAGCAAAGCCGTCTCAGCAGATCGCTGTAGATGCGGCCCCTAAAATTGCAACCGGGTGCACAATTTAACTATGGTAATGCAGATGTAGCCATCTTTCTCTTGACTCTTAATACACTGTGGCAAGAAGCTTTAACTTGGCCTTTTCAACGGCTAGTTTTGTGTGATATCACGCCGCAGCAAGTTACTAGAGTCAAGTTAAACTTTGCTACATCCGTACATGGTCTGGCAGAGTCCTATAGAGATGGTGTCACTTTTTCTTAGTGGCTCTCCAAACTGGCTACCATACATGTATGAATGTTAACAAGAGGTAAGGAGCAGAAGGAGGCATGACTGCAGAATCAGAGTATACAGGATAGAGGTTATAGTCTGTAAGCACGGACACACATAGGTCTGCATAAGAGCTGCATACACAAAACAAATATTTTTAAGGCTATCCGCGAAGTTGCTGTATTTTTTATTGTAGTTGTATATAGCTTTAAATTAAAAGAACCCTAGAAGAACTGGTTAACTGTAGAGTGTGAATCATAAAAGTCTATGTACTGATCAACTGGAATAATCGCCACATGCATGCAGAGAAATAACTATTTATCCATCCTCTGTGCAGGTGTCCTTGGCTGTAAACTTCCTTGAAGAATCAAGAAAACGTTTGTTTCATCCATGTTTGAATTATTAAAACATGGAAACGGTATGACTTAAAAAGAATAAGTATAAGAACTTATGAGACTTAATAGATGACAAGATTCCAGCCGCCAGTGTCGGAGAGAATTCCGAATGTTGCCACGTTATACTGACAACCTAAATATTATGTAGTACTGCGGTAAATAACAAACACAAATAGTTTCTATTATTCCAGTGTTCTTAGGGTGTGATTTAATTCGGCACTTAATAATATGGCAAATATATTGCAATATAATGTGGAAATTAATAGGGTTTGTCCCACTTAAGATTTTTAGAGCATTTCGCTAGGATATGCAATCAATATCCGGCAATTGCTGCTGTAGAACAAAGTGTCAGCCATGCTAGGAAAACTCTGTGCCGATTTGGCTCCTGTCAACCCAATGCTGCTTTTTCCAAAGTCTTCATGGTTGGCTATTCGTTATAATGGGCCCACCATATGGCCATTGAAAAAAAGCTAAGC
Source organism: Rhinoderma darwinii (assembly GCF_050947455.1). NCBI lineage: Eukaryota > Metazoa > Chordata > Amphibia > Anura > Rhinodermatidae > Rhinoderma > Rhinoderma darwinii. The sequence goes on from NC_134696.1 coordinate 21,679,973, forward strand.
AGATTCAGAACTGACACGGTGCTTGCCTAACGCGCTCCTAATCACCTTCGTTCTAGCATTTGGCGGTGTTCACAGCGAACCCCTACAAAATGGACGTTGATGGAATTGAAAAGCAATCAATGCCTATAGTGAAGAAATGGGGACTGGGTTTACAATGTCCAACAATTGGGGATTCAAATGTTGGTAAATATAGTAGATAGTCTCGGATTAAGAATAGTGGATGCCCTGGGCGAAAAATTGGATGGGAGTCCTTATCCCAGCCCCCACCTGACTTCTTATTGGGACCACATACTGTATAGGAGAGGTAACCACACAGGGGCATGGCCCTCTCCCCAAAACTCTATGGGAGTTACAGAGGCTGTTGAGTCAGTGACTCTCTAAGACTTTAATGAAGAGAGGCAAATGCATGTGTGGCCACCTCTTTAACGCTTTTAGGCTGGATAAGATTGCCGAACGACCACCAGGAGACCCCCGTTTTCCTGAGCTTTGGGAATCCCATAGGTGAGCCGTGTATACACTACTTATATAAACAGTGACTGTCAGTGGCAGAACTAAAAAATTCTGGTCACCATAGGAAACTTTTCATACCCCGAGTAAAAAAATACAAATTGGCTTATGGCCTGGGTATGTTGGGAGTTAGGACGAAAATAACTGCCCTGTGTAGTGGAGGACCCCTAGGGCCACAATGTGGTCATGGAGGCCACCGGGGCATGGGCCCTGCCTATTATCCGGCCGAATAGTAAAGGGGATAAACAGAATGAACCCTGTCGAGTCAACCTGAGTTTCCTCTACTGGCTACAGATAGAGTGTGCGTTGGAAAATTTGACCAAGATTCTGAAATGGATCATAGTCCTAACCTTGCTCGTGGGAATTAGAGATTTGGGTGTGATTTTAGTGGTCTACATATTGTGTCACTGATGTCACTTCTCAAAAGTTGGCCCATATGATTGTAATATGTGCTCTCGCTGCTCTGCAAGTAAGTTTGGTAGACATTGGGGAAATGGTATCCAAACAGGTCAAAAAATAAAATGGAGCAGTTGAATATAGTAACCAATCAGATTGTAGTTTACAATTGCCTCTGTACAATGAGAGTTAGGATCTGATTGGTTGCTGTAGGTGACTACTCCAATGTACCAGTCTGTATAAATCTCACCCATCTTGTAGTAACCCTGGGCTGGATAGGCGTTGAGGTGCAAGGGTGGTAGGATTTATGGAGACAGGGCCGAGATGAGGGGTAGGTGAAATTGGTGACTGTCTAGAATGCCATTAAGGGCATAGAGAGAAAGGGGGGATAGGGGCAATTAAATAAATGATTGACAGTCCCTCTAATGGCCATCATGCTGAACTTCAAGGAAAAGAGGAGGCGCAAATCTTTTAAAACCTGCCTTGGGCACCAAGATAGCTTGTCCCTCCGCTGTATGGATATGACGGTACATTTATGATTTATTTTTTTTAGTTAAACAAGCAGCATTCATCACTCTCCAGAATAATATGACATCTGAAGTATTACTCCACTTCTCAGTCGATTTAATGATTGACTAATTACAGATTTGTGCTTTTTTTTCTATAAGTGCAGCGCTGAAAGTGATTTTAGTTATAATTTGAAGACTTCACACTTTTAATTATAGCGATGCTAGAAATTTCAGGTTGTAAAATGATGCCTGGTAAGATAATTGTCAGAGAAGATGTAACTTGCAATTTGCCTGATATTTTTAGGATAGTCGTTAAGGCTGCATTCGTTACCTTCGCTGAAAAAAAGCCAAAAAATATGTGTTCTACAAAGTCCTTCTTAAAGGAACATTCCTGGCAAAACACACCCTGGGTAATGCCTTATGCAGGGACTGAGTTTTCTTTGAATCCTTGTGTCAGGCACCGCCCCCTCAGACGCTGCACTAGGCATAATACAGTGTATCCATTTTGCAGGAGGGTTCCTTTAACACCCTGCTTAAGGGAGACCTGTCCCATAAATTCACAACAATGGTTGTGAAGTCAACAAGGAGCTGGCAAAATGGACAGAGGCAAACTAGAACACTCTTTAATATTTAGCAGTGTATAGTAGTATTATTTGGGAACCATATTGCAGTATGATGGGGAATATTTAAGGGAGTATTATTAGGATACGGCATGTTATTTTGGCACGTAAGGTGGTATTATGTGGTCTCTATATGGCAGAATTATTTTTGCACTGTATGGTGGTATTATGAAGACTAATACTACGAAAAAAACTGGGTACTATTTTCCTAGATGTCCAGCGCCCCATTTTATATAAAACCGGCCCTGAATGTCAAAATCCATAGCAAATGGCCTCATAGTAAATCATACCTGTGCTCTTCTGAGTTCTTACCCAGTATACTTTTTTCTTTCGAACGTCCTGTCCCATCAACCGTAGACTGACTAATGTCCTGCCATTCTATGGTAGAAGCTCCTTCCCCCAAATAAAGCCCCCAAAAATTACAAACACATAGAAATACCTTATATTCATAGATCGCCTTTTGTTGAGTAACCATCTAATTGACATAAGGTCAGTGTAAATTCACCTTGGGGTGCGTGAGGGATAAAAAATAAATACACATGACTTTCCAATGAGACGTTCTTGGTGCACTATATGGCCACTTTCTTCTTAAGGGAACCGGCTTTCCAAGGAGGGGGAGCTGGTGCTATATAAACTATTAAGTGGTGGTTTTCGCTTCCCAGAAACGGGTAATGAAATCCAATATTATAAAAAAAACAAATAATTGCAGAGCACTCTAAATATTAAGTCTAACAATTTAGTAATGGAATAAACAAATGGGTTAGTTCCCAGACTGTATTATGATAGCTGTCATGTAGACAGTCTTTTCTTGTATATCTTGTTTATTAGGATGATGTTCTGCAGCAGCTGGGACAGAAATTTAAAATACACATTGCACCTGCTGAAGAACCTCTTTCTGCACCATGACGTTACTGTAGACTGTGCTGATGTCACTGTAACTCTATACACAGTGGTGTCAGTTGTGTATTACAGCTGACACCTCACACTAATGGCCGAGATTGGAGAGAACTCCATCAATTGCAACTTCGGCATCTAAGCCATTGGATGGCGGTGCTCCTCTGTCATCTCATTGGCTCCACCGTGGCGTTATTGCGAGGTGCCCCAAGGTCTGCCATCTTGGTGCTTCTATTAAGCCCTGTCAGAGGAGTCAGTGAATGGCATAATACACTGCAAAACATGGGTTATATAGTGTATTGTACCAGCAATCAAATGATCGCTTGTTCAAGTCCCCTAGGGGGACGAAACAAAATGTAAAAAAAAAAAGTGTACAAAAAAGAAAGAAAAATAACAAATATTTAAAGTTGCAAAAATCCCTTTTTTTTCCCCACTAATGTAAAAAATAAACATAATTGGTAAAAGTCTTTTAATAAAGCGGTGGGAGGTCTTGTTTTATGCGGGGTGAGCTGTAGTTTTTAATTGTAACATTTTGGGGTACATACTACTTTTTGATCACTTTTTATTAAAGTTTTTTGGGAAGCTGAAGTGACAAAAAAAACTGTAAATATCTCAGAATATGGCGACTACACCATAAAAAATCTATATAAATTTGGAAACTTTATCATATTGACCTGCATAATAACGCTAACATGTTTTTTTTTTTTACTGCATGGTGAAAGTCATAAAAAAGTAACCCAAAAAACAATGAAGGACTTACTGGTTTTTTTGGGGGGTTTTTTTTTGTCGATTCCACCCACAAAGATTTCTTTTTCAGTTTCTCAGTACATTAAATGGTGCTATAAAAGCTACAACTTGTCTGGCAAAAAACCAAGCCCTCATACGGCTACGTCGATATAGGAAGTTATGGCCCTTGGAAGGCAGTGAGGAAGAACCCAAAATGAAAAACCAAAAACGGCCTGGTCTTTAAAGGAGTATTCTGGTAACAAGTTACCCCCTATCCGTAGGGTAAGGTGTAACTTGCTTATCGGTGGGTGTTTGACAGCTTGGACCCCCACCGTTTACTAGAACGGGTGTCCCAAACCCCTCTCTTGAGGGGTTCCATTCTTTCTCTATGGGAGCGCCGGAGATAGCAGAGTGCAGTGTTCAGTTTTTTCCGGCGCTGCCATATAGAATGAATGTAGCGGCAGTGCGCATGAGCGAGGGTTTCGGGGTCCCCGTTCTCATAAACCGTGGGGGTCAGAGCTGTTGGACACCAACCTATCAGCAAGTTACCCCTTACCCTACAGATAGGGGTAACTTGTTTTAACCGGAGTACCCCTTAAAGGGGTTAAAGAGAGAAAACACTACATATTACTCAATCAATGGTTGGCAGAGGTAATAGAAACTTAATGCAAAAGTGGCGGCGCTCATCTCTGTATAATCGTCAGGTTCGGATATCAATATGATATCAAATTTTATTTACAGACATATAGATGAGAAATTACTATTAATCTGGTTTATACTAATAACTGTGTGAGACTCAATTCCAGCATAAATGGTGGATGAACCTCTGAATAGTCATGGATTATTTAAGTGTTACTTTCCACATGTACTGGAGCAGCAAGAATAGAACAAGTTCCCCAGTATCCTGCAGCCTATTACCTGTCGTGTGAGACCTCCGATACAGTATAACTTTTTTTTTTTCTAATTACATAGAGAAAAGGTCTTGGGAACACTTTATTATTTCCACATAATCAGACCGCCGAAAAATAGAATTGTGAAAAAGATACGAAGCGAGATTTTAATCAAATTCCCACATCTAAAATGTATAAGATGTGAGGGTGATTTATGGGAATGAGCAGTCACAAAATTAAAAATTAAATGCTTCATCGGCTTGTAACGGTTCTGAAGTAGAAGAGCAAATCAGGTCTGTTCAGAGCTCAGGATTCAATGATCACAGAGACAGAATAGTAATTGACTTCAATGAATGATCACAAAGCTCAAGAATATTTACTAAATGGTAATGATCTTGCAGCCCCGTATCAACAAGAGCGGCTGCTATCGGAAACCTGATAAGAATGTTTCCCATCTTGAAGCTCCCGAATCTTTCACCACGCAATGCAGAGCGAAAGTGGTCCAAGAGGACTTTATATTTACTAACAGGGGTTGTCTCTGAATACTGTATGTTTGTCATCATATAAATGGGGCTAGAGCCTGGGACGTATGTGCCATAGAAGAAGACCATACGGCTTATAGGGTCCATGGAGAGAGGAGGCCCAGTCCTTGTTGGTCCCAACCCCTTTGCTACAGGGTGGCGGGAACCTATGCTAGACTACGCTCTCCAGAGGAACGGCATTGTTACTATACAAGGGGATGGAGAATTGGTTCATGGATGGGAAGAAGGAAACAAGCACCAGGCCTTTCTGTCCTGGGTGCCAAAATCCGGCACCAAAAAGGAGGGCCCATTCTGATCTTTTCTCTCTTCTATATGCCACTGGCTCAACTTTAAAAAGGACCTGCCATGAGGTCATATCATTTGAACCGGTTAACTGACCTGAATAGCGCGGTCTTCCTGATTCCAGTGCTGTTTTTTTCTTTTTTCTGGACCCCACCGTTCCAGAGATATGGCCCACTGTTGTGTTGGCTCGCTACATGCTAATTTGCTGTAGTTAGCCAACAGGGCGTAAACAGCTCTCAAGATGCCTTGCACTGATTGGTCAGCATTAGAAGCAGGAAAACTAGCTCCACCCCGCTGGCTAACTATGGCAGATTATCATATTGGGAGCCAAAACAACAGTGTGCCATATTTCTTGAAAAAAAAACAAAACAGCACAGAAATCAGGGAGACTGCGCTATTCAAGTCAGTAAACCAGTTCAACTTATATGACCTAGTGACAGGTCCTCTTTAAGCACCAACTAATGAAATAAATTACTTGAAGGTTGTAATCATACACTGTGATGCACCTATTAAAATCATAGCCTGAGGACTGTGTGATTTCCCCTTAGAGACACGGTGTGTACACCCTGGTGTACACTTACTACTGGTTTTCTATGACAATCTGGATAAGAACCCATATTCCAGGGCTAGGCAAAGTAGGCAGTCGTCTAGGGTGTAATGAAAAGTGGGAGCACTCAATGTATAGACTAAAAAATAAATATTACTTCATACAATTAAGGCTTGGTGCACATCATGTTTTGGCCCTAAGTTTAGTGTGTACGTAGGAAAGTTCCCGACATACGCGATAAAAGTGCCCATAGGCATAGGGCTCCATTAGCCCGATGGAGGCCAAAAGTGTGTCCTTTTGGCCTCTGTTGGGCTGGTTTATGTCGGTATACCTTTTTTTGAGGATGGAAAAGCATAGTAGATCCTGAGGGATCCTGCAAAAAAAACCTATACCGCGCTGTATATGTGTATTTTTAGCACAGGAGGCATAGGTCACAGGTATATCTTTAACGTATACATCATGGGCATTTCAATAGCCTTCATTAACTACGGTATACATCAAACAGATACCATAATGGGCGACATATGCGTTAGGCGGATGCTTAATAGTGGAATTTGTCCATTTACGTCATGAACAGGGCCATGAGAGTTCATGACATATCCATTTAACAGATACCATAATAGTCTATGGTGACAGATTGAACTGTTAGGCATCCGTCACAGCCTCCCTCTATTGTATACGTTGGGAGCATTCCGTCGCGTATACATTAAAACGTAGGCCAAAAACGTGATGTGCACAGAGCCTAATTGGACGTTATGTCAAATATAAACTTGTGGAGAGTGAACATCGGATGGCAGTGTATACATATATACATGGAGGGAGAAGGGGGATAAGCAGAGAGGGTGGAACCAATCAGTGCTGGACCGTCCTCTTCAAGGCCCCACAGCATCCAATCATATGCTATGAGCATAGCGCTGGGCCAAAATGCAAAATTTGTACAAGGGCCTCACACCTACCATATGCCATTTATAATACTGGAGTCTTCTTATATGGCAGATTGGCCTTTGGGCCCACCTTCGGCAACAGGGTCTGGCTGTGACTGCTACATCAGCACCCCCTATAAGTACCCCACTGATCTCCGCATTGTAGGCATGGCTTGTGATTTATTCAACATTCTTTGCATATATTATAATGTTATATTATAGTCACTTCCTGTCTGGCTGTTCCTTCTATAGAAATAAATTATCCTCATCAGTGGTATTGTTATTGGCCGCATGGTTGGTCATTCTGAAAGGAACATTCCAGGAAAAACAGACAAACTGTGTTTAACCTACTGCTGGGCGGAGCATGACTCAGGGAACATAAACAAAATATAGTCATGCACCGCCCCCTCAGTACCTACATGTGGCATAACACAGTGTATCAGTTTTTCCTGGAGTGTTCCTTTAAGACAAGTGCAGAATTATAAAAACCCAAATCGTTTTTAGAGATAATATTTCGTTGGGTGAAAGCTTCAGTGCGTGGCGGTTCCCTGGTGTTTGTAGCTGGTGAGCACAGTCCAGAACATTACTAGACTGTGACAATTATCATAAAACACATCAGGCTCATCATTTTACAGCTCTCATACATCATACTGCATAATGTCTTGAAAGGAAAATATAAAAGTTTCAAAGTATTTTCAGTTTTGTGTCTGGTTTGTCCTCCAATGCACTGATGTGATTTGCATGCTGAATATGAAAAAGTGAAGAAAAACCAAGCAATGTCTATGATATGTTGTTTTGATGTTTAGTATTGTAATCCTGCAGCACTGCGGCACCAGGATCAATACCAGTGTGTGTGTGGCAGGGAATGCTTTGGGCAGGCCACCCACCTCCAGTTTCTGAATATAATGCTATGTTAGGTATTGTTCTAGACACTGCCCCAAATTGGTTAATCTCCAGTCAAATACTATAAGTTCCCTATCCCCAACTCCTGTACCTTGTAACTGAGAATACATAAAGGAAAATTGGGTGTTGGTCCAATCTAGGAATCATTAACGCTCATGCACATGACAAAGCAGTTGTAATGGCAGGAAGGAGGTGAAGGGAACAAGTGAGCCCTAATCTACAAACCGCCCTGTCCCTGCCTACTTGCAACGACCCGCCCTAGGCGACGGGGTACAACTTGGCGGCGGTCCCTACGCTGTCTAAGTGCAAGGGAGTACAAACAGGGAACACGCAAGGGAAGGGGCAGTAGCCCACGGAACGCCGCGAGGAAATGGAGCGGTGAATGTGTCAGTCAGGATCAGGATGTAGTGGAGTATACCAACGAGATCACGGAGCAGGAAGCAAGCCAGGGGCAAAGCGAAGCAGGATAAGCGGAACTGAAGCAAGGCAGAAGCACGGCAGAAGCAGGCTGGAGCAAGGCAGCAGTGGGGCCAGGAATCCAAGAAGAATAACAAGCACTGAGGAAGAGAACATGGCAGGTATAAATTGACAGGGGGCGGAGCTAACTATACCAGGCCGCGATAGGCTCTCCCACTTCTGAGCCTGCCACCCTGGTTGGTGGGAGCCGGTGTCAGTCTAAGAGGTCTGGCCTCAGGTGTCGACTGATTAATCCCGGGAGTATACACAGACGTAGTACCTGGCAGATCCTTTACAGTACTCCCCCTTTTATGAGGGGCCACCGGACCCTTACTAAGAGGACCCGGTTTAGTGGGGAAGAGAAGGTGGAACCTCCTGATCAATACCCCAGCGTGAACATCACGAGCAGGTACCCAAGTCCTCTCCTCCGGCCCGTATCCTCTCCAATGGACCAGGTACTGGAGGGAGCCCTGGATCATCCTACTGTCCATAAACTTGGCCACCTCGAATTCCACCCCCTCAGGGGTGAGAACGGGAACAGGAGGGACCAGGATGGGGAGCAGCGTTTAAGGAGGGAGGCATGGAAGACGTCATGTATGCGAAAGGATGGGGGCAGCTCCAGACGGAAGGATACAGGGTTGACGACTTCAATGATCTTATAAGGTCCAATAAATCGGGGAGCAAACTTCCTGGACGGGACCTTAAGGCGCAAGTTCCTGGACGACAACCAGACCAGATCCCCGACGACAAACCGGGGGTTAGCAGAACGTCTACTATCAGCCTGAATCTTTTGTACGCTCTGGGACGCCTCTAGGTTCTTCTGAACCTGGGCCCAGACTGTGCACAGTTCCCGATGAACGTCCTCTACCTCGGGATTATTGCAACAACCAGGAGAAACGGAGGAGAACCTTGGGTTATACCCGAAATTACAGAAAAACGGGGAGACCCCTGACGAGTTACTGACCCAGTTATTCAGGGAAAATTCGGCAAGGGGAAGGAATGAGACCCAATCAAATTGACAGTCAGAGATGAAACACCTTAAATATTGCTCCAGGGATTGGTTAGTCCTTTCCGTTTGGCCATTAGTTTCGGGATGGAAGGCGGAGGAGAAGGACAGATCAATCTCCAACTTTTTACAAAAAGCTCTCCAAAATAAGGAAACAAATTGTACCCCTCTGTCAGAAACGATATTGACTGGGGCCCCATGGAGACGCAGAATGTGTTTAACAAAACAAAGAAGCTAACGTCTTGGCGTTAGGTAGTTTCTTAAGGGGCGCAAAGTGGCACATCTTGCTGAAGCGGTCTACTACCACCCACACCACCGACTTGCCCTGAGATGGAGGCAAATCGGTGATAAAATCCATGGAGATATGGGTCCAAGGTCTCTGGGGAATGGGCAAGGAACGTAGTAAGCCCGCAGGTCGGGACCTAGGGGTCTTTGACCTAGCACAAACCTCACAATCGGCGACGTAAGCCCTAACGTCTTTAGGCAACCCAGGCCACCAATAGTTTCTGGTAATGAGGTGTTTGGTACCCAAGATGCCAGGATGACCAGATAGTGCGGAGTCATGGTTTTCCCTGAGTACCCTTAGCCGGTATTGCAGGGGGACAAACAGTTTGTCCCCAGGGAGGTTCCCGGGTGCTGAACCTTGATCAGCCGCGATGTCAGAAGCTAAATCAGAATCAGTGGCAGAAACGATTATACCAGGGGGTAAAATACAAGCAGGATCCTTCTCGGAAGGAGGATTGGCCATGAAACTACGTGACAGTGCATCAGCCTTAATATTTTTGGACCCAGCCCTATAGGTAACCAAGAAATTAAATCTGGTAAAGAATATTGCCCAACGAGCTTGTCTAGGATTAAGCCTCCGGGCAGATTCTAGGAAAACCAGATTCTTGTGGTCAGTAAGGACCGTTACCTGGTGTCTGGCCCCCTCCAGGAAGTGATGCCACTCTTCAAAAGCCCATTTAATGGCTAAAAGTTCGCGGTTGCCAATATCATAGTTACTCTCCGTGGGCGAAAACTTCCTAGAGAAGTAAGCACATGGGCGGAGATGGGTGAGGGAGCTGGTACCCTGGGACAAGACGGCCCCCACTCCCACCTCGGATGCGTCAACCTCCACAATAAATGGCTCCCTTTGGTTGGGCTGAACCAGCACGGGGGCCAAGATAAAGCACTTCTTGAGGGTCTCAAAAGCCTGGACGGCCTCAGGGGGCCAATGGAGGACATCAGCACCCTTGCGAGTAAGGTCTGTAAGAGGCTTAGCGACGACCGAGAAGTTGGCAATAAATCTCCTGTAATAGTTAGCGAACCCCAAAAAACACTGTAGCGCCTTCAGGGAGGCAGGTTGGACCCATTCCGCCACAGCCTGAACCTTGGCAGGGTCCATGCGGAATTCATGAGGAGTGAGGAATTGACCCAAAAATGGTATCTCCTGTACCCCAAACACACATTTTTCGGTCTTCGCAAACAGATTATTTTCCCGGAGGACCTGGAGGACCTTCCTGACATGCTCCACATGGGAGGACCAGTCCTTGGAAAACACCAGTATGTCATCAAGGTACACTACAAGAAAATTACCCAGGTAATCTCTCAGAATTTCATTAATAAAATTCTGGAAGACGGCAGGGGCATTACACAACCCAAAGGGCATGACCAGGTATTCGAAATGACCTTCGGGTGTGTTGAACGCAGTTTTCCACTCATCCCCCTATTTGATGCGGATAAGGTTATATGCTCCCCGTAGATCGAACTTAGAAAACCATTGGGCCCCCTGAACCTGATTAAAAAGATCCGGAATAAAAGGAAGGGGATACTGGTTCCTTACGGTGACCTTATTCAGGTTCCGATAATCAATGCACGGCCTAAGACCACCATCCTTCTTCCCCACGAAGAAGAAGCCAGCACCTACAGGAGAAGTCGAGGGGCGAATTAAACCCTTGGCCAGGCATTCTTGGATATACTCCCTCATAGCTTCACGTTCAGGACATGAAAGATTAAATATCCTACCCTTAGGAAGCTTGGCACCAGGCACCAAATCGATGGCGCAATCGTAATCTCTATGAGGGGGCAACACCTCGGAGGCCTCCTTAGAAAACACATCAGCGAAGTCCTGAACAAACTCAGGAAGCGTGTTTACCTCCGCCCGGGGAGAAATAGAGTTAACCGAAAGACATGACATCAGGCATTCACTACCCCATTTGGTGAGAACCCCAGTATTCCAATCAAACGTGGGATCATGCAGCTGCAACCAGGGAAGACCTAATACCAGATCGGACGATAATCCCTGCATCACCAGTACAGAGCACTGCTCCAAATGCATGGAGCCAACAAGGAGTTCAAAAACAGGAGTATGCTGAGTAAAATAACCATTAGTGTAAAGGATCTGCCAGGCACAGCTTCGGGGTTAACTCCCAGAACTAATCAGTCAGCACCTGAGAATACATCCCTGAGACTGACTCCTGCTTCCACCATTCAGGCTGGCAGGCTTAGGAGTGGGAGAGCCTATCGTAACCTGTCCAGACTCAGCTAGCTCCCGCCCTCGGTCTATTTAAGCCTGCACTTCCTGTCCCTCGGTGCTTGTGATTCTTTCCTTGTGGTTTCCTGGCCCAGCTACAGCTCCTGCTATTTTTGATCCTGCTCCATACAGACCCTGGCTTACCGACTACTCTTCTGCTTTTCGTTTTGTACCTCGCACACTCCTGGTTTGACTCGGCTCGTTCACCTCTCTGGTTGCTCACGGTGTTGCCGTGGGCAACGGCCCCTTTTTCTTGCTTGTGTTCCTTTGTATGTTTGTCGTGTTTGTCGTGCACTTACTGAGCGCAGGGACCGCCGCCCAGTTGTACCCCGTCGCCTAGGGCGGGTCGTTGCAAGTAGGCAGGGACAGAGTGGCGGGTAGATTAGGGCTCACTTGTCCGTCTCCCTACCCCCTGCCACTACAATTAGCAAGAGGAGTGGAGTCGATACCCACTACCGGGATACGATAAGGCAAATCAATAAAAGGCATTTTTAGAGACATAGCAAATTCCACAGACATGATATTAGAAGATGAGCCAGAATCCACGAAGGCACTGCCAGTGGCAGACCGGCCAGCAAACGAGACCTGAAAGGGAAGCAAAATTTTATTGCGTTTCATATTAACGGGAAATACCTGTGCGCCCAAGTGACCTCCCCGATGATCACTTAGGCGCGGAAGTTTTCCGGCTGTGTATTCTTGCGCCTGGGACAGGTGTTCAGTAGATGCTTGTCGTCCCCACAATAGAAGCAGAGACCATTCTTCCTGCGAAACTCTCTACGTTGTCGAGGGGACATGGAGGCCCCGAGTTGCATAGGTACCTCCGAGTCCTCCGTGGAAGAGCGAGGAGACGGGAACTCGGGGGGAATCGCAGGGAAGTCAGAGGGGAACACATTGAAACGTTCAAGCTGACGTTCCCTGAGATGTCGGTCAAGTCGTACTGCTAGGGCCATAACCTGGTCTAGGGAGTCAGAAGAGGGGTAGCTAACCAGCAGATCCTTCAGGGCGTCAGATAATCCTAACCTAAACTGGCACCTTAGGGCCGGGTCGTTCCACCGAGAAGCTACGCACCACTTTCCAAAATCAGAACAGTATTCCTCAACAGGTCTTCTACCCTGACGTAAGGTCACCAGCTGACTCTCGGCTAAGGCAGTCCTGTCAGTCTCGTCGTAAATGAGTCCGAGGGCAGAGAAAAAACGATCAACGGAGGAAAGTTCAGGGGCGTCAGGAGCCAAGGAGAAGGCCCACTCTTGGGGCCCTTCCTGGAGTCGGGATATAATGATACCCACCCGCTGGTTCTCGGAACCTGAGGAGTGAGGTTTTAGGCGGAAATAAAGTCTGCAACTCTCCCGGAAGGAGAGAAAAGTCTTACGGTCCCCTGAGAACTGGTCAGGTAACTTGAGGTCGGGTTCTAGAGGTGAGGTGAGGGGTACTACTAAGGCAGCGTCACCCTGGTTGACCCTCTGAGCCAGGGCCTGGACCTGTAGGGAGAGGCCCTGCATCTGCTGGGTCAGGGTCTCAAGGGGGTCCATGATAGCGTCAGCGTAGGAGAATGGTAGACTAGGTATGGGCTTGTTATTATGTAATGGCAGGAAGGAGGTGAAGGGAACAAGTGAGCCATAATTTACCCACCGCCCTGTCCCTGCCTACTTGCAACGACCCGCCCTAGGCGACGGGGTACAACTTGGCGGCGGTCCCTACGCTGTCTAAGTGCAAGGGAGTACAAACAGGGAACATGCAAGGGAAGGTGCAGTAGCCCACGGAACGCCGCGAGGAAACGGAGCGGTGAATGAGTCAGTCAGGATCAGGATGTAGTGGAGTATACCAACGAGAGCACGGAGCAGGAAGCAAGCCAGGGGCAAAGCGAAGCAGGATAAGCGGAACTGAAGCAAGGCAGAAGCACGGCAGAAGCAGGCTGAAGCAAGGCAGCAGTGGGGCCAGGAATCCAAGAAGAATAACAAGCACTGAGGCAGAGAACACGGCAGGTATAAATGGACAGGGGGCGGAGCTAACTCCGACTAACCAGGCCGCGATAGGCTCTCCCACTCCTGAGCCTGCCACCCTGGTTGGTGGGAGCCGGTGTCAGTCTAAGAGGTCTGGCCTCAGGTGTCGACTGATTAATCCCGGGAGTATACACGGACGTAGTACCTGGCAGATCCTTTACAGCAGTGTCCACAGAGCCTGTACGGTGGCACATGAAGTCCATACAGGTTCAAATGAAAGAGTTTGTCCCACCATTAAATATCATATTCATTGCACAGATCATACAAAATTAACAATATTTGTCATTTGCATTCCATTAAAAAAAGTTATCAAGTAAAAAGTTATTAAATCTACTTACGTAGTATGGTGCCACCTGGTGTTCAAAGTGAATATCAACGTGCACATCTACCTAATGGGCTGAGTTCTCGTGGACACGCAGTCTCAGTCACTCTCCCCACAGCCAGGTCTCTTCATAGTGAGCCACTGTTCACTGCAAAGCATCCAATAGAAGTAGCTTTCTGCCCTGCTTGTCAGGGAAGGAGCAGAGTCTCTGCAGTAGCATGGCAGTATAGATGAGAAGACTCCTTCTGCAGGGAAGAGCCCCTCCCCTTTAGTAGCAGCAGCACCAAGGAGGAAGCATGAAAGCCGGAAAAAATTATGAAAAAGTATTTTTTTTTATGCTAAAAACACTGCAACTTATATTACAACAGCTACTAACAGCATTTCAGTACTTCTGGTATAAAAGTGATTCATGGGATAACCCCTTTAAAGACCCGTAGGCACATTGTTTTCTGCCTTATGATGCCTCCATGAGGAATCGTATTATCACCTGAAAGCAATGTTTCTAATGTGTGCCATGATCTATTACAGGGGTCTCAAACTCGGCTGGGTAATTGGGCCGCACATAATGTACAGTAACGTCAGGGGATCCTCCTGGATCGGATTCACTGGCCACAGCGCTCCGGCTGGGGATTCCACTCCTAGAGGGCACTGTCAACAGGGTGGGGTGTGTGGGGCACTATCTACAGGGGAGGTTACACTATCTACAGGGGGCTGCTCACCTACCACCAATGCTCCAGCAGCGCTGGAACAGGACTGCGCTCCTTCATGACATCATGAAAGAACGCCGACATGCTCCACCTTCAGCCTGCTCTCTCCTCTCCCTAGGGAGGTTCGTTGCCCTGCGGGCCGCAGATGTCAGCCTCAGGGGCCGCATGTTTGAGACCCCTGCTCTATTAGATGCCATATTATAGAGCTACTGTAGTCTTCCCTAGAAGTACTGCTTCTAGAGGAGAATATCTCTGTAATATATTGCTTTATGAAGGCATGGAGTGCCAACAGCTCCGTAGTACAGAGCCACAGGGACTTTGTATGCCTCCAAACAGGCTCTGTGCACACGGCTTTGCTCTGTGCAAGACGCTTTACTTTGAAATTCTAAATTGTACTAGCAACATGTATTGGGATTGAGGACAGAATTATCTTGTCATGCACACTGCTACCCCCTACTGATCTTTTTATAGGCGGAAGGGAAGTGACAACCTACATCAAAAGAGTAGTTGCTTTTATAGAGCTATTGGGCACGACAGCTGAGTAGAATATATTTACTCCACCAGAAATTACTGCTATAATACTGCCCCCTATGGACATTTATAGAGGAAAATTACAATATTTAAGTGAAGTTTCCCCACCTACACAATGATGGCATATTGCTAAAATAGGGCATTTTTTTGTCTAACTTCTATTGGTCCAACACCTGGAAATTGCTTCATTTCAAATAGCAATTTTCTATGTTTACTGCTATAAAAAAGCATTATTGGTGGAATTTAAAAAAAAAAGAAAAATTAAGCATAATATATGAAAGCTAAAAAACAAAAACGAACAAACAAAAACCACAAAAAGAAAAAAAACGAAAACAAAACTCTTTTGCATTAAATGATCTATTCTAAGAGATATAAGCTGTAGTTATAAGAAAAAATAGGAAAGAATACGGATGAGCCGGAAAAAGGATGATATAGAAAAATAATATGCAATGCAAAGTATATGATGACAGATAGAGGAAATTACTAGAAGGCAACAAGTTCAATGAATACATTAGACACAGACTGGGATTGTTAGTCCTAGATATTGCAATGAAAGATGAATGGAAAGGTGAGCATGCTAAAGAATAATGTGTTCCATTAAGAATATAATATATTGCTGCTATTTTGTTTCTTTGTATGTTTTATTATTTTATCTTTTATTTTTTATTTTCTCTTTTTATTCTTAACCCTTTGGGGCAATGCATAGATTAAATACAAAACATATAATTCATCAAAAATAAAAAAATATGGTATATTTTTTTATTCAGATCATCAAACATTTGAATAAAGGATCCAAGAAATGTTTTTAATAATGTTTATGGACAACTTTAGACACTGTATTGGAGACTACCATGTCTATATGTATCATAGACGCTAGACATCTAGCTGGGGGAGAGACGAGTGGGTCATTTGCCCTGGGTACTTGGTGTTCTCCTCGCACTGCCAAGAGTTAATAAAAAAAGTTTAATAATAATGGGGAACATCTTATTTTGGACTTGCCTTGCATTAGGGGGGAATGCAGAGTCACCAACCAGCAGTAGCAGTGCCAGGCAGGATATTAATGGTACTTGATACGTATCAGATTATCAAGCATTTGACTAGGGGCTAAATCGGCGAGCGGAGTCTAAGGAAACCCCTTCATCCATTAACCACTCTACAGAGGTCAGGACTTCGCTGCAGGAGAACCCCTGGTTGCTACCCCCAGAGTAGTCTTCCTTGGTGACGGACAACGAAACAGGTGTAGAGATAGCATGATCAGGTGTAGCGGAAGGTCAGAGCACGCTGCAAGGTACAAAACGAGTCACGTAGCTAATGGTCAGGGCAGGCGACAATAGCTTGGCATTGGTAACAAGGCAAAAGGTCAGGGAGGCAGCACGCACAGATGGTCTAGGTATAAGCTGAGGTCAAACTACAGGAAATCCAATATATATATATATATATATATATATATATATATATATATATAGAGAGAGAGAGAGAGAGAGAGAGAGAGAGATAGAAGATAAGCTAGGAACACTAGAGAACCAAATTTCTCTGGCAGGAAAGGAAAGGAGAGGGAGGACCCTAAATAGAAAGCTGGGCATGAATTTTGGCACAGGTTGGCTCTTTAAGAAAGCAAGAGACAGCGCGCGCGCACTAGGACCCTGATTCCAAGTCATAAGAAGAACAGCGGCGGTGTGGGTGGCCGCTCACAACAGAGGCCGGAGCAGAGGAATGATGCCGGCCAGGAACTAGGAACCGCCGAGAGTCGGTAAGTAAACGGCGGTGGGGAATGGCGGCAGTGACATCTGTTAACACACAAAGCTATTGTTTAAAGCAAATGTCCACCTAGTAACACTATGTCATTTTTAGTTTGAACATTCTGTGCTGTTAACTTTCTTAATATATCTTTCTAGTGGTCAAAGATTTATTTATTTTTTCTTATACAGAGCTCCAAGTTTCCTGTGTAGACATAGAGCTAAATTATAAAATTCTGGCTTTCTGCAGCCACCATTAGAGGGAGCTCAGGAGCATGGTATGCACTAAACTCCTTAGCTCCCCCTAGTGGTGTCTGCTGTAGCAGGGATTCTATCATTTAACTCTAACAAGCTAAAAAGATAGGTTAAAAACAGAGAGGATGTCTACCGGAGTCTATACCATCCAAATATTATTGCAAGTTTAAAACACAAAATAAGACTTCTCTCCCTGGGGCACAGCCGGGTTTAGACTAAAAAAATCATAGGTTACAATTGGAGTTTCTTGTTTTGGAAATTTTATTTGAAATGTGCTTCATGTTTCAACCTTGAACTGAGGTCTTCATCCGGTGTTTTTTTTTTGTTGGTACAAGCTCATCTCACTCTTTGTCTACGCAGGAGATTTGAAGTTCTGTAACAGAAAAACTGAGCTATGACTGCTATAAAGATATAATAAGAAATCAATCAGCACAGAGTTGTGAACCTATTAAAATGAAAAGAAATATTTGGTGTTAAATGGTGTCAGCCATTACAGCTGTAGACTGTCAGTGAACTCCGGACTACATACAGTGATATACAGCTTATATCCGAGAGTCAGACAGGGCAGTAGAAAGAATTCCCTGCATCCCTATATATATAATATTGTATAGCTCAGAACACCAGAGGTGATAATTCCATTGATAACACTATAAAAGGAACATTTTCTAATATATTGTAATAGTAAACTTATATATGTTTATATACTACCAAAGCGACAGTGTTACATTTTTACTATTTTATAGAAATATTAAATTGCTACATTTGGAATTTCCTATTAGATCCCCAACTTATTTTTCGTGAAATCATGAAAACTGCAACCACAGGTCGATATAAAGTAATTTAACTGTCCTCTGAGACCAGCCTTATATATAAACTGACCTGTCTACACCAATTAATGTATTAATAAACCAGGATTCCTTGCTTAATAGCTCATTAGACATATCATTTAGTCCATGAATCCAATGGAATGACCCAGAAATGAAGATATCCCATGACATTTGAAAAATTCAGAGTACCAGTGTATATTTTCTTATAAACATAGGATGTCTTGGATAATAGGGATGGATAGTAGGACTAGCATACACTTTTCTTCCTTTACATTTATTTTTTGGATATATTTTATTAATATGGCAATGCTTCCTTTACATTACATATGACCTTATATCTCTAAACTAGATTGGACAATGGCATCTAAAAAAAAGTCCTACAAATTGGTCTTCTGCGCACGAGCAAACAGCTTGCCCCATATGCCACTGGCCTTTTTGAGCCCTCCTAGCCATTCAGCAGAGCCATGTGGGGTCACATGATGCATTTTCTTGCAGTCCTGACTCTGGTAAAACAGTCCTATTTCTAAGGAGTCAAGGGGGCGGGCTCACATGTTGTGATCTCCAGATTGGTGCTACATTGGGACCTATTTTATAGTAACAATGATTCCCACTAGTTCAGTTTTCATAGGATATCATACAGATGTCCCTCTCTAAAGCAACATATGCCCTTTAATCTAGAAAATAGAAATAAAGGAATATTAGGAAGGCGGAGAATCCCATCTGAAATCTAAATCCAATGCAGAAGACATTATATTTATTGAAAGTGTAAATTTGGAAACCTGTAATTGGAGTAAGTAAAGATATTGTTGAATGATTTCTTACGCTCAGTGATCGTTGAAAGAGTCTAGGACTCCAAAAGATGCATTTACAAATCTTTATTGCAGATTCTCCCGGGAGTTTTACAGCTTGCATTGCCGTGTTTGTATTCCTTGGAGAATCTGCAATAAAGATTTTTTTAGTACATATTTTGGAGCACAAGATTCTCAACCGTCTGTATTTATCAGGATCTTGGTAGCAAGTAAAAACTACTGCGTACGTCAATGCCCTGTGTAAGGATGGGAAATGCTGAGCAAATTTTTCTATAAACATATTGATATATTGACAGCCTTACAAGCAATCCTAAAAATTATATTACTAAGTAATTCACTATTATACGACCGACCAAACTTGAGAGCACAATTTCTATTGAATTCCATCATTTGTCTGGTATGTCAATAGTGAGGGAAACTTTTTGAACTCTGAACTGCCCTGGACGCCTATTTTTTATGCCCAGTGTGGTTGGCATTCCCGTTCTTCATACAAGAGTGATGGGGAACAGAGATCTCTTGGATAGAAGACCTGCCCAAGCAGAGTAATGTTTGAATTAGCGCTTTACAGAATTGCATCAAGGTTCCAAATAATGATCAATGAAAAAGTATTTAGGGTAATTAAAAAAATAGTGCGTCCTTTTCTGTCAATTACTAAGTCATCACTAAAAGGGGATGTCCAGTTTACAAAATTTTCACACACCCTATTAGAGAATTCCGAGTTCATAGAGGGAGGGTCCTCTGTTCATGAATTTTACCTCTAGGCCAGGTTGGAGAGTGGCTAGGCTACAAGGAGCATCTTTTTCTCTGGAGGACATGTCCTGCATAACACCAAAAAACCCATTGATTTGAATAGGCAATGTGTAATACTTAATTTCCTCTGTGGTGGCGCTGCAGGGAAATGGAGCACTTACTGGCAAGTTTCCCTGCAAATAACAGCTGATCGCTGGGGATCCCACCAGAGGATCTGCTCATTGTCAAAGGACCCTTAGATCAAGTAGGAATTATTGAAAGTAGACAACCCCTTTAAGTCTGTGCTGGCCATAACAACATTAGAACTCAGCAGCTTTGTAATGAGTCATCCTAAAGGAAATACTTCAACTGCCAACTCCTAGTGACAACAGCCATTGTATAGACAGAAGTTGTAGAAAAGTGGTTTTAGGCTGGCATAGATGTAGGATAGCTGGCCCATTAACATGCATGGCATTCTAATTAAGCAGGATGATAAGTGGCTGCCAGATACCTCTAGCGCCTCTTATTTTTAGAGAGTATGATAGAACTATTGATTAAAGACCAACTCGTCTAACCCTTAATCTCAAGGGCAGACATTATGGAATAACCTACTATAAATTCTCCATAGACAATAGGTTCATGGTGGATCCAATTTATAATGTTCATAATAAATGCGTCTATTCGACTTCTTGCCTATATCCATCATATTTCCTGTTTGTCATGTCAAGGTTCAATGTTCATTGGCTTAATTCCTAGGGTTCCTTTTGTCTACATATCTCGAAATGACAACCCGTTCACACTTTGTCTTCGTCTATGAATTTTCTTAGTCTGTACTCGCCTTCTGTTGTGCTTGAACCATTACGCCCTAAATTTACTCACTGCTCATCAGTTTCTCCTCTGACTTCTCATTAACATGTTGATGTTCCACAGATCACCTTTAGTTGTATCTTGGATCCTTTGCATGATATAGTCTACTGACTGTCCAGTTTTATTTTTACAATGTTCTCAGTTTCTCCTCACTATGGTCTCCACTTTAGATATTAGACCAGAGTCATATGTGTGTGTGTGTATAGGGCTAGCCCTTGACCCAGCCCTGGCTGAATGGGATGTGCAAGCCTTTGATAAACTTAAAGCTGCATTTGAGGCCACCTTGTGTGTTGGGTTGACCAACACTGGTCTCGAGTCCGACATCAAAGTTAACATAGAAGCCACAGCATATTTATAAGGACTATAGACAACTATCATACATGAAGCAGAAGGTACATAGACATACGAGATCTTTTAATTTAGACCCCTTTGAGAAAAGGGACATTGGGGTTAACTGCAGTTATATCTTCATTTTTAGGTTTTAGGTGGAGTATGGTTCCTACAGTGTAGCAGCTTGCGACTGTTATGTCAGTTATACATTTTTTTCTACACCAGTTAATTTGTCCTTTACTTTTCCCTACACAGATGTCGGTGGGCAAATATCCACAGTCACATGGACAAATCGAAATAACAAAGAAAAAATTCCCTTCGCTGGCATTTTGCCAAAGGGCGAATTTCCTCATACAGAGTGTTTTTTTTCTCTTATATAATACAATGAAGTCTAAAATACTTCAACACAGATCCTTTTTCCAGATTCAATTGTCTTCTATGTTGGAAATATGGATTCATAGCCGGAAATTTGCACATCGGTAAAGCAAATTTTCACTAATTGGTTAGAACAGGTAACAGAATTTGTAATGGTATACTTACCAAGATATGTTTGTTTAAAAAAACAACAACATAAAATAACAAAATATTGTAAAAGTAAGGTGTATAAAAAGATAAAATAAACGATAAAAATGATCCAAATTTAAAGTGTATCTAAACTTAGAGCGGCAAGCCGCCATTATAGATACAGTGCCAGCCATATCATTAAACCAGTCCCCAGTACGGCTCAGTGCCCGACGAAGGTCTCACGACCGAAACGTTGCACATGTAGCCACTGGCATTACGAAAAAAAGTCAAAATAAAATTCACGTTACCATTCCAAGAGTGTGCCGAATAAAAAAATTTCTATCTCTTGTGCTATCTGAACAACACCACACATTTCACTATGACATGACAGAAGTTTGTCAAACGTTTAGCTACACTTTAAGAGATTTTGAGATTTCTGCCTTACATAGTAGTAGTCGTCCTAATTAGGCATTTATATTGAGGTTAATGCTTAGCATGCTCAATGATATATTTTTTGTTTCTTAAGACATGGCAGCAATCATTGTAAGACGTTTAATTTAAAGGATATGCAGCTTGGCATCCTCTAGAGGGTTAGAGAAAGAAGCCGGCTCAGGTGCAGCAATTAGGCCTATTTAGAAGACAGATGATCTATATTAGGGGCTTTAGTATCAGGGTTTATGAAAATTTTGGAGCTTCAAGAACAATTAGTTGGCAAATTTGGCTCTGCTGATGGATTTTTAATTAAATGGGTTTCCCTTAAAGGGGTTTTCCCATGAAGGACATAAATGTCAGATAGATGTGGGTCCCACCACTGGGACCCGCACCTATCTCTAGAATGGGGCCCCCTAATCCCCGTTCTAGCTTTTTGCGCTCACGCTGCCTCCCGGCCACTTACTGATTACATGTTGGGAGTTATGGAAACAGCGTAACTCGCTGAGCTACGCTGTTTCCGTAACTCCCATATAACTGAATATTATTTATGGAAACAGCGTAGCTCGCATGATACGCGACCTCTGAAACTGCCATTCACTACTCTGGGAGTTAAGGAAACAGCGTAGCTCAGCGAGTTACGCTGTTTCCGTAACTCTGGACCATGTAATCAGAAAGTGTCCGAGAGTCAGCATGAGCACAAAAAGCTAGAACGGGGATTAGGGGGGCCTATTCTAGAGATAGGTGCGGGTCCCAGTGACATGTCCTGTGGATATATTGTGTAGAAAGATTTCCACAGCACTCACTGCATCAGGAACTCCCTACTTGAAAGTAAAAGGGATGCAAATTCCATATCCAGAAATGCCATCCGGATATTCTTTAAATGGTGAAAAAACTTAAGGACAGCATCCGTGTGGCAAAAAAGTAGTGGTATTTATTAACACATCCCATATATAAAAAAACAAAAGCTACGTTTCGACCCCGTCTGAGTCTTTCTTGTAAAGTACAACCGAAGTGGGTTTAAATATAACTTCTAAAATGAGTACAGCCAATCTATAACGGTATATAAGACACTCCTTCTAAAACACATGTGTATATAATATATTTAACTCAATCTCAGTGTTAACCAAGTGAAAAAAGAATAAAGTCTTACTCAAGTCCATGCTGTTGAATGTCAGGGCTGCAACACGAGCAACTCATCTGTGCCAGCGTTCTTAATTAGCTATTGCGCACGCGCATGCAAATGAGGAAAGGCCAGTGTACTATCGACTTCACCATGGCGCAAGCGCAGCGGGCATCTTAACTTCTGGCTAAAACCTTCACCATATAACTGCGCGTGCGCAATGGAGGAGTACCTAGCGTCTATAATCAGTTGCTAAGCAACCTGCCCCAGACAGTATTTTCCAAAGACAATATCACCTGGAGACTATAGAGGGGGACTTCGGCACTTGTTGACAAAGCCACTCTACGTGACATCTTTGACACTAGTGATTGATGCTAAGGGTCAGTGGTATAATTTTGGAAATATACGAAAAGTAAATATATACTCTATATCATTCTATAGTATTCACAATACAGTGCAATAAGAAAATATTGAAGAATATGGTTCAGGCAATGAGCATAAAGTATGTTCACCCCTATTAATCATAATGTTTGTGCTAACATTTGATTGACAAGTGGACCTAAAAAATTGACTTCGCATTGGAAAAAAATCTGCAGCGGGAGGATTCAAGGCCTGAACTTCATGTGTTCTATGCACAGAGATATGAACACAAAGTCATGAGGCTTCTCATTACCTGTCTGACATATTTCATTGACATTTGACGTGCCGGCTCGTGTTGCAATGGGTTTCGACTATAATTGTCTAATCAGCCTAGGTGATGACTAAGGCAACACATCAACCAGGTGTCTAGAGCAGCTCCTACTCTGCTCCTTCTGATTTAGATTCACATTGACAGCATTATTATTATATTTCGTCAATCCTTCCTTCCGTAAGGGGATAGAATTCCCACGCTAGACACATATGAAGTTGAAAACTTATTTTTTGTTTAAATAATTCAAAATGCTATTTTTTAGGGGTTTACTTTGTACATTTTTTACATTTTCATTTATTTTGCCCTGTAAATTATAATTATCTTAACAACAAGCTAAACTTGCTGTCAATTTTTCATTTTTTTCTCCAGGGGGTATTAAAATTTAGCACAACGGTGTATTTTTTAAGTTTTGGAATATGACCATTTGCTTAAAGAGCAATCTCATTAAAGGTCCCGATTCCCCTTGTGTAAAAAGTAGGGAGGCTTTAGGGCAAAAAACAATATTCAAGATATTGCTCCTCCTGAAGGCAAAAACCATCTTGGCAGCTCTACCCTCAAGTGGCTACCCTTCAAGTCAATGTCCAACCTTTAAAGAGTCTGCAAACTTGACTCAAGTTATCAAGAAAACCAGAGACACCCATATGTAGGCAGTACTGTTTGGGACTTTTTGTTCCTCATCAGTACGGTCAGCCAGAAACCCACTTTGTACTGATGAATAGCAATAACTCCAAAACAGTACTGTGTGCAGATGAGTTTCAAGGGTCTTTAAGGGGATGGACATTGATTTACACGGTAGTCATCTAGCAATGGCAATGGAGAGTTTTCTTTTGCTCTGGAGTATAGATATTTGGGATACCCGAAGAGCAATCAAAACTCAACTACTTCAATCTACAAATCAAGAAGCATAGTTTGCTGCTCCTGGGTTCTGTACCAAGGCTCGCCAACCATCATGTACCAATTACAATATTGTTTTCTTTTATGTGACGGAGTAGCCTTAGAACACCTGTCTTATGGGCAAAAGGGCGAGGTGCAACTGCAACCTCGGCACCACCTTTAGCTTGAATGTAGATCCCTCAGATGTTATAGCCTAAATTGACAACCTTTGATCTGAACCACAATCTGTTGATGTTATGAGCTCCCTTTTTTACATTTGGTGAAGGGTGAAGCACATTTTTCCTGGAAGACCATACAGGCTAGGAAATGTTTGGAATCGAGTGCCCCAATTAGATGTGGTGGATTAGGTGGTAAGAGTGTACCTGCCATAGATGGGGACACACCTTTGGGGCCCATGGGGCCCATTTGTGTGGGTGTAGAAACAAACTACCGTTTTTCCTGTGCTCAGCCAACGATAGAGAAGAAAAACTTTTTCAGGGTGCAGGTTGTAGAGCAACAGAGCTTGCAACCTCAAGTGGTTCTCCAAGGAAGTTGGCAGATGATGTGTGGACTGTTGCTGGCATAGTTGGGAGGAGGTGTAATGGAGGCTCTATCTATCTATTTATATATCCATCCATCCATATATCTACCTATTAAAATCTGTCTAACGACCGATCGATCTCATATCTATCTATCTATCTATCTATCTATCTATCTATCTATCTATCTATCTATCTATCTATCTATCTGTCTGTCTGTCTGTCTATCTATCTATCTATCTATCTATCTATCTATCTATCTATCTATCTATCTATCTATCTATCTATCTCATATCTATCTATCTATCTATCTATCTATCTATCTATCTATCTATCTATCTATCTATCTATCTATCTATCTATCTATCTCATATCTATCTATCTATCTATCTATCTATCTATCTATCTATCTATCTATCTATCTATCTATCTATCTATCTATCTATCTATCTCTCTATCTATCTATCTATCTATCTATCTATCTATCTATCTATCTATCTATCTATCTAATATCTATCTATCTATCTATCTATCTATCTATCTATCTATCTATCTATCTATCTCTCTCTCTCTCTCTCTCTCTCTCTCTCTCTCTCTCTCTCTCTCTCTCTATCTATCTATCTATCTATCTATCTATCTATCTATCCCATATACTTGTTTGTTGTCCTTTCATCTGTAGTTAACTTTTAATAGAAAAGCAATTCAAATCTTGTTTTTTTGCCTAGATGAATATTCATAAAACACTCTTTGCCTTCATTGCTTTCCCCAAATATAACAGACTTAACAGCAGCAAAGCAATTGCAGGCTTATTGGCTGCACTTATCAACACAATAATAAATCTGAAAGACGTTTTGGCTGCCGTGTAATATTACTACATTCAACAGCAAAATTATTCGGAAGCCATCTACTGCTCAGTGCCCCACTGCTGCACCCGTTGTTAAAGCACTCAATAAAAAAGTGAGCTATTTGATTTCAGCCTTTGCACTTTTTACCCAATTTCAACATTAGCACTTCCCATGGACTCTGCTTAATGATAAAATTCTCTCCAGATGAAATAGTGTCGGTGCTAAATAACTGCACATGCCACATGGAGAAAAGGTTAATCTAGATCACCAGATATAAATGCATAATAAACAGTAGGAATGAAAGTAAGTTATAGCAAATCAGTGTCCTATGATCCATATACTGTATGTGCTAGTGTATATAATTGTGTACTGTGTCTTGTAATATACCATCTACCATGTCCTATCTATCTATCTATCTATCTATCTATCTATCTATCTATCTATCTATCTATCTATCTATCTATCATCTATCTATCTATCTATCTATCTATCTATCTATCTATCTATCTCATATCTATCTCTCTATCTTTTCTAGATTCATCTATCTATCTATCTATCTATCTATCTATCTATCTATCTATCTATCTATCTATCTATCTATCTATCTATCTATCTATCTATCTATCTATCTATCTATCTATCTATCTTTTCTAGATTCATCTATCTATCTATCTATCTATCTATCTATCTATCTATCTATCTATCTATCTATCTATCTATCTATCTATCTATCTATCTATCTATCTATCTATCTATCTATCTATCATCTATCACACAAGAAAATGGCAACAGCTGTCTGAGAACACCAATGCCACCTAAACACTATCAATAAATAAATAAATATGCATTACTGCTAAATCTACTTAAAATAGGTTCTTAGCGCACATTTTGATCAAATTATGTGAGCCCACCTGCCATGACGACGAGGCGTCCTCTATAAGATGAGACCCTACGCTGCTTGTACCCTCAGAACTGGGCCTAAGCCTATATATACCTGGGGATGGTAGGAACCAGCATTAAACAAATTAAAATCACCCAGGGCAGAATGCGAAGAGTGAAAGATCAAAAAATGTACACAGTCACTAACCCCACATTCAGTGGCTATAAATAGTCTACACACCCCTGTTAAAATGCCAGGTTTTTGTCATGTTACAAAATCAGTTCAAGATGAAACATTTCAGAACTTTTTACACCTTTAATGTGACCTATAATCTGTACAATTGTATTGAAAAACAAACTGAAATCATTTAGAGTGGAAAAATAAAAATAAAAAGCAAAAATAACGTGGTTGCATAGATCTGCACACCCTTAAACTAATACTTTGATGAATAACCCTTTGACTGTGTGACAGCATTCAGTCTTTTTGGGTAGCAGTCTATCAGCATGGTACAACTTGACTTGGCAATTTTTGCCCACTCTTTCTTGAAAAAGCTCCAAATCTATCAGATTGCGAGGACATCTCTTGTGTACGACCCACTACAGGTCACCCCACAGATTTTCTATGGGCTTCAGGTCTGGGTTGTGGCTGGGCCATTCCAAAATGTTGATCTTCTTCTGGTGAAAACATTATTTTGTTGATTTGGAGGTTCTGTTTTGGGTTGTTGTCGTCCTGAAAGGTGAAATTCCTCTTCATCTTCAGCTTTTTAGCGGAGGCTGCAGTTTTTTTGGGCAATTTTGACTGATATTTGGAACTATTCATAATTCCTTTCACCTTGACTAAAGCCCCAGTTCCACTTGTAGAAAAACAGCCCCAAAGCATAATGCTGCCTCCGCCATGCTCCATAATGCTGCCTCCGCCATGCTCCATAATGTGGCCTCCCCCATGCTCCATAATGCTGCCTCCACCATGCTCCATAATGCTGCCTCCACCGTGCTCCATAATGCTGCCTCCACCGTGCTCCATAATGCTGCCTCCACTGTGCTCCATAATGCTGTTTCCACCATGCTCCATAATGCTGCCTCCGCCATGCTCCATAATGCTGTCTCCGCCATGCTCCATAATGCTGCCTCCGCCATGCTCCATAATGCTGCCTCCACCATGCTCCATAATGCTGTCTCCGCCATGCTCCAAAATGCTGCCTCTGCCATGCTCCATAATGCTGACTCCGCCATGCTCCATAATGCTGCCTCCGCCGTGCTCCATAATGCTGCCTCCACTGTGCTCCATAATGCTGCCTCCACCGTGCTCCATAATGCTGCCTCCACCATGCTTCATAATGCTGCCTCCACAGTGCTCCATAATGCTGCCTCCACCATGCTTCACTGTGGGTATGGTGTTCTTTTGGTGATGTGTGGTGTTGGCTTTGCGCCAAACATACCTTTTTGGAATTATAGCCAAAATGTTCAACCTTGGTCTCATCAGACCATAACACGTTTCCCTCATGCTTTTGGCAGACTTGATGTATGTTCTTTGCAGAACATAGCTGGGCTTGGATGTTTTTCTTTGTTAGAAAAGGCTTCTGTCTTGCCACCCTACCCCACAGCCCAGACGTATGAAGAAAACGTAGATTGTTGTCACATGCACTACACAACCAGTACCTGCCAGAAGTCCTGCAGCTCCTTTAATGTTGCTGTAGGCCTCTTAGTAGCCTCCCGGACCAATTTTCATCTTGTCGTTTCATCAAGTTTTGAGGGATGTCTAGTTCTTTGTAATGTCACTGTTGTGCCAAATATAATAAATACACTTCTTGATGACCGTCTTCACTGTGTTCCATGGTATATCTAATGCCTTGGAAATTCTTTGGTACCCTTCTCCTGACTGATGCCTTTCAACAATCAGATCCCTTTGATGTGTTGTAAGCTCTTTATGGACCACAGCTTTTGCTGTCACATGCAACAAAGTAAATGTCAGGAAAATCCTAATAGAACAGCTGAACGTTATATGGGGTTACTCAGAATCACTTTAAATAATGGCAGCTGTGTACTGACTACTATTTAACATGAGTTTGAATGTGATTGGCTAATTCTGAACACAACCACAACCCCAATTATAAGAGGGTGTTCACACTTAGACAACCTCATTATTTTAGTTTTTTATTTTTCCCCCATAAATGATTTCAGTTTGTACAGATTGTGGGTCACATTAAAGGTGGAAAAAGTTCTAAAATGATTCATCTTGTACTGATTTTGTAACATGTCAAAAACTGTCATTTTAAAAGGGGTGTGTAGACTTTTTACATCCACTGTATATGCAATACATAAACAACACAAACGTTTGAACATCACATTCTATCTCTCTATCTTTTCTAGATTAATCTATCTATCTATCTATCTATCTATCTATCTATCTATCTATCTATCTATCTATCTATCTATCTATCTATCTATCTATCTATCTATCTATCTATCCATCTATCCATCCATCCATCCATCTATCTATCTATCTATCTATCTATCTATCTATCTATCTATCTATCTATCTATCTATCGATCGATCGATCGATCGATCGATCGATCGATCGATCGATCTATCTATCTATCTATCTATCTATCTATCTATCTATCTATCTATCTATCTATCTATCTATCTATCTATCTATCTATCTATATATCTATCTAGTCTAGATTCATCTGTCTTTCATGTCAACTTCAGTCTCCTTACCAAACATAGGTTCAACGATTCTTGCTTTGCTGCAGAGCAGATATTGTTGCCGTAAGGCGGAGAATGGTGGGAGGACATTCTGGAGTATAAAATAAAGATATTTACTTGTGCTGATCCTCTTTCAATGTGATGGATACATGTTCTTAGATATTCTTGAGGGTCATGACATACATTGCCAGGACACTCATAATCTGCTGTTTCAATGTCTTTAATCAGTAACTCGTCTTCTATCTGAAGAGCAGCATTTTCTCAGAATGTACTGTCCTTGTATTAGAATGTGAGTCATGTAGAAAATAATTCCTGTACTTTGAGAATAATGGTTCTTTAAAATAAATGCTTGTATGTAGCATGCACTCTGTCTCTAACATGTTGTATAAAATCAATTTCAATCACGCAGTACATCATTTGATTGACTTTCAAGAGATCTGTATTGCAATGTTTGTTACAGAAGGTGATACAAAGATATAGAAGATAGGAAATAGATAGATAGAGAGATGATTGATAGATAGATAGATAGATAGATAGATAGATAGATAGATAGATAGATAGATAGATAGATAGATAGATAGATAGATAGATAGATTAGATAGATAGATAGGATAGATAGATATGAGGTCTTGCTGCGGGGAAGTCAAGGGGTACATACTAAATGCTAATCAAGGCTTCCATCTGGGTTGGCTCACTGATCGTGAAGTTAGCATTTCAACACTTTTCACGTTTAGCTGTCATAATGGTAACCGTGTGATCCCTCTAGGCCAATGGATACTGTTTACGTTGGGTATCTAATAGATAGAAGGGAAAACAGGAGTGCAGTATATCATAAGAAATATCTATCTATCTATCTATCTATCTCATATCTATGTATCTATGTATCTATGTATCTATGTATCTATCTATCTATCTATCTATCTATCTATCTATCTATCTATCTATCTATCTCATATCTATCTATCTATCTATCTATCTATCTATCTATCTATCTATCTATCTATCTATCTATCTATCTATCTATCTATCCAGGGCCGCCATCAGGGGGGTATTAGGGGTAGTGGTGTGAGGGGCCCGGCCAAACCTAATTGAAAGGGGGGCCCGGCAACTGCCTCGACATTCTTTTGGTAGGAAAAAATGGGCCCCTGCAATGGGGCCCGTTTTTTTCACCAAAAGAATGTCGTGAGCTGCTGCGGGCCCCCTCCCCTCGTCATGGGGGGCCGTCAAACCGTCCGCCCGCGCGCACAAGGAAACTCCCGCGCGTGCGCACTCGCGAGCACGCATCCACGAACGCCCGCACTGGAGACCGCCCGCGCGCGCACCCGCGACCGACCGCGCGCGCACCCGCGACCGGCCGCGCGCGCACCCGCGAACGAAGCGCGCGCAGCCGCGGACACACATGGACAAAACTTACCTGGAGCCTGGCTGGAGGTGAAGGACTGGACGTCTGGACCGAAGACCTCCCCTGGAAGACATCGCCGGAAGAGGACTGGAGTGGGAGCAGCTCTTCTGACACAGTGAGTAAATTATCTCAAAGTGTTGTTTATGTATGGCCCTGTTCACACAGTATTTTGCAGGCAAAAAAAAATCTGCCTCAAAATTCCTTAAAGAATTTTGAGACAGATTTTGCCCTGCCCACACTATCTTGCCGCGTTTTTTTGCTGCGTTTTTTGCCCGCGGCGATTGATGACAGCAGACAAAAAACGCAGCGAAAAATGCATTTTCTGCCTCCCATTGATTTAGATGGGAGGTCAGAGGCGGAACCGCGGCAAGAAAGGACGTGCTGCTTTTTCTTTTTTCCGCGACTGGCTCCCATTGATTTCAGATTAAATCAATGGGAGGCGGTTTTGGAAGTTTTTTGGTGCTGATTCTGACGCAGTGTCCGAGTCAATATCAAGGCCCAAAAACTCTGTGAACTGCGCCTTATTGTTAGGGCTTATTCAGACGAACGTGTAATACGTCCGTGCAACGTGTGTGATTTTCACGCGCCTTGCACGGACCTATGTTACTCTATGGGGCCGTGCAGACTGTCAGTGATTTTCACGCAGCGTGTGTCCGTGTGTCCGCTGCGTAAAACTCACGACATGTCCTATATTGGTGCATTGTTCGCGCATCACGCACCCATTGAAGTCAATGGGTGCGTGAAAATCACGCCCAGCACTTCCGCAGCCGTATAAACTATGAATGAAAACAGAAAAGCACCACGAGCTACAAACATACAAACAGAGTGTCATAATGATGGCGGCTGCGCGAAAATCACGCAGCCGCGCATCATACGCTGCTGACACACGGAGCTGTTATGGACCTTTTGCATGCGCAAAACGCCACGTTTTTTGCGCGTGCAAAAAGCACACGCTTGTGTAAATCCGGCCTTAGGGTAGGAACACACTAGGCATGAACACTGCGGATTTTATGCAACACATTTTATTGTGGAAAATCCACAGCGTATTACAGTCGCAGCAGAGTGGATGAGATATGAACAAATCTCATCCACACGCTGCAAAAATAATGGACCTGCAGTGTGGCTTTTGGCTTTTTAAGCCGCAGCGTGTCAATGTATTCTGCAGAATCGCCGCTCCTCTGTTGCGGAAATGCTGCGGTTCTGCCGCAAAAATCACACAAGAGAAGAAAAAAAAGGTACTTTTTTAAATTGGTGACGCGATCTTCTATTCTTAGCGCAGCCCCGCCTCCTGTCATGACGTTTCATCCCATGTGACTGATGCAGCGGTCACATGGTCTACAGCGTCATCCCAGGAGGCGGGGCTACGTTCAGAAGAGAGAGATGCGTCACCAGGACTACGGCCCTGGCAAGTCTAAACTTTTTTTTCCCTGCAGGATTCCCGCAGCGGACATGCCTCACGAAACCTGCGCCACTATTTGGTGCGGTTTTGCTGGCAGAATTCCCTGCGGCTAAGCTGTGTAGTTTTACTCAGCATATCCGCCTAGTGTGTCCCTTATGATGTCGCTCCTGGAGCTGCTGCCGGTCTCTAAATAGGCAGTTGGTTCAGTAGAATTTGGAATTATTTTTTTTTGTGAACCAGCTTAAAAAAATACAAAACTTTTGTGTTAGGGCCTGTTCACATCACCGTTCGCTTCCGCTCCGGGGTTCCGTCTGAGGTTTCTGTCGGGTGAACCCCGCAACGGAAAGTGAAAGTGATAGCACAGCTTCCGTTTCCATCACCATTAGGGCAGTCGACTGCGCTATTAATTCCGTCCGAAAACCAGCCGGAATGGTGACGAACCACCGCTCCGGGGTTCCGTCTGAGGTTTCTGTCGGGTGAACCCCGCAACGGAAAGTGAAAGTGACAGCACAGCTTCCGTTTCAGTCACCATTGATCTCAATGGTGACGGAAACATCGCTAATGGTTTCCGTTCGTCACCATTCTGGCTGGTTTTCGGACGGAATTAATAGCGCAGTCGCCTGCGCTAATGGTGATGGAAACGGAAGCTGTGCTGTCACTTTCACTTTCCGTTGCGGGGTTCACCCGACAGAAACCTCAGAAGGAACCCCGGAGCGGAAGCGAACGGTGATGTGAACAGGCCCTAACACAAAAGTTTTGTATTTTTTTAAGCTGGTTCACAAAAAAAGATAATTCCAAATTCTACTGAACCAACTGCCTATTTAGAGACCGGCGGCAGCTCCAGGAGCGACATCATAAGGGACACACTAGGCGGATACACTGAGTAAAACTCCACAGCTTATCCCGGGAGCCGCAGGGAATTCTGCCAGCAAAACCGCACCAAATAGTGGCGCAGGTTTCGTGAGGCGTGTCCGCTGCGGGAATCCTGCAGGGAAAAAAAAGTTTAGACTTGCCCCGGCCGTAGTCCTGGTGACGCATCTCTCTCTTCTGAACGTAGCCCCGCCTCCTGGGATGACGCTGTAGACCATGTGACCGCTGCAGCAGTCACATGGGATGAAACGTCATGACAGGAGGCCGGGCTGCGCTAAGAATAGAGGATCGCGTCACCAGGACTACGGCCGGGGCAAGTCTAAACTTTTTTATAAATTTAAAAAAGTGCCATTTTTTTTTTTTCTCATTTGTGATTTTGCGGCAGAACCGCAGCATTTCCGCAACAGAGGAGCAGCGATCCCACAGCATAAATTGACATGCGACTTAAAAAGCCAAAAAGCCACACTGCAGGTCCATTATTTTTGCAGCGTGTGAATGAGATTTGTTCATATCTCATCCACTCTGCTGCGACTGTAATACGCTGCGGATTCTCTACAATAAAATGTGTTGCATAAAATCCGCAGTGTTCATGCCTAGTGTGTTCCTACCCTAAGGCCGGATTTACACGAGCGTGTGCTTTTTGCGCGCGCAAAAAACGTGGCGTTTTGCGCTTGCAAAAGGTCCATAACAGCTCCGTGTGTCAGCAGCGTATGATGCGTGGCTGCGTGATTTTCGCGCAGCCGCCATCATTATGACACTGTTTGTATGTTTGTAGCACGTGGTGCTTTTCTGTTTTCATTCATAGTTTATACGGCTGCGGAAGTGCTGGGCGTGATTTTCACGCACCCATTGACTTCAATGGGTGCGTGATGCGCGAACAATGCACAAATATCGGACATGTCGTGAGTTTTACGCAGCGGACTCGCGCTGCGTGAAAATCACTGACAGTCTGAACGGCCCCATAGAGTAACATAGGTCCGTGCAAGGCGCGTGAAAATCACACACGTTTCACGGACGTATTACACGTTCGTCTGAATAAGCCCTAACAATAAGGCCCAGTTCACAGAGTTTTTGGGCCTTGATATTGACTCGGACACTGCGTCAGAATCAGCACCAAACAACTTCCAAAACCGCCTCCCATTGATTTAATCTGAAATCACTGGGAGCCAACCGCGGAAAAAAGAAAAAGCAGCACGTCCTTTCTTGCCGTGGTTCCGCCTCTGACCTGCCATCGAAATCAATGGGAGGCAGAAAATGCATTTTTCGCTGCGTTTTCTGTCTGCTGTCCTCAATCGTCGCAGGCAAAAAACGCGGCAAGATAGTGTGGGCAGGTCAAAATCTGCCTCAAAATTCGGTGCGCGGTTCCAGGCGGTCGCCGGTGCGCATGCGCGGGAGTTTGCGGGTGCGCGTGATCGGTCGCACGGGCGGCGGTGTTTGACGGCCCCCATGCTACCCAGGGCCGCCATCAGGGGGGGTATTAGGGGTACTGATGTGAGAGGCCCGGCCACACCTAATTGAAAGGGGGGCCCGCAGCTCATGACATTCTTTTGGTGAAAAAAACGGGCCCCATTGCAGGGGCCTGTTTTTTTTCTACCAAAGGCAAGTCGCGGCAGTTTGCCGGGCCCCCCTTTCAATTAGGTTTGGCCGGGCCTCTCACATCAGTACCCCTAATACCCCCCCTGATGGCGGCCCTGGGTACCATGATATAGTACTGGACGGAGTACCGTTAACAGGCGGTGCCACGGTAGGGGGGCCCAGAAAATGTAGCTGTAGGGGGCCCTGAAATTCCTGATGGCGGCCCTGTATCTATCTATCTATCTATCTATCTATCTCATATCTATCTATCTATCTATCTATCTATCTATCTATCTATCTATCTATCTATCTATCTATCTATTGTGATCGCAATGAGGTCACTTTACGCCTTGATCTCCATGCAGGTTCAAATCAGGTGGGGGGGTGCGAGCTCGGAGAAGCAACAGATACACTGAGACGTTTCTCAAGGTAAAAATCCTTCTGACTTTATTTGCAGAGACACAGAGTTTATATAGTAAAAATATCATATAATTACGTGAAGACACATATGAGTCATTTAGACGTATACATTCTTGTGGTTTCTTTCCTCATTATTCTTATATCTACATACATTGTTCTTATTCCTTACATCTAGTTTTTAATCCGGTGTTCTACCCATATCTATCTTGGCTGTACGCCCAGAACCCAAAAATCCTGTAAACAGACTCCCTAGTTTCTGGTGATACTCCCAAAACACAAAGAGTTCGCAGTTTCTAGTCTCTGCAGAACATCTGCAGATTATTACATTCCATAACCTTTCAATAATACCCAAAATATAGACTCGTTTATCCTTCTACCTTGAAGTAGTACATACATTACACTTATATCATTGATTATAGGTTGTTCTATACCATCACAATCCCTCCTTTTGTGATTTTACCAACACCTAAATTCCAATGCTACTTCTATCTCCTGATAGCAAGGCTTCGATCCATTTCTTCACTTGATTCACACAGGTATGTAGGTGGGGTAATCTCACAACACTCTTTGATCATAATGTATAGGCCTCTGACTGAATGCTTCCCTTATCTTGCAAAATGCATAACAATTGAAACATGTAAGCAATACAAATAATATCATTAAGCAAATCAACGGTTGGAAAAGCACATGTAATATTTTAGTAGCTGTAGGTGAGAATCCTGTAAAAACGTCATACCAGTGATGGGCACTAGCATCTTTTATTGCTGACGATAAATTTATTACTTCCCTAGCTGCTATTGTAGCCAATATTTTCACTTTACTTAGAGTTACATTATGGGCTGCTATCAATTTCTTTACGTCTTTAGACTTTTGTAACACTTGTTTTAACTCTTCCAATGGCAAACTAAAATTTCCATAAGGCAAAGGTTCAGGTACCCATACAGTGGACATTATTTCTTCTAAAGTAGGCAGGAACACTATAGTTTGGTTCCCCCAAGTCAAATGCGTCACATTGTATAGACATCCTGAAAATGGTCCTATGAGATTAAACTGGCTAAGGGTCTGCTTGTTGTTAGTTATTAAACATACATGCTGTGGACCTACTTCAATATAAACCTGTAGGTTAGCTTCTGGGATTATAGTGAGTGCGCATACATTATCCTGGTGCTGCATTAGACAGGGTTCATATATCCCTGACTGTTCATTACATACATATCCTTGCTCTGTTAATTGGCACAAATCTATATTCCTTGTATTATTTTGAGAATCTATGTGTGTTCCTTTCATTTCCAGGATACAATATTGTCCTAATAATGTCACCGGATCAATCATTACCATTGGCATAACAATAAATTTGCATAATAGAGTAGGATTTTTCACATTAAATGCTATTAGTCTTCCTGCACACCATTTAGGTGTACACTCAGTATACTCAGGCTGGAACAATAACCACGTATCATTTCTCTTTCCTATGGGCAGAATGTCTGTCCATTGCCTAACATGACTACTAAACAATTTATTCTTAAAATTATTCATCTGTTCTTGTTGCCACATCGTTTTAAGCGTACATACTGTCCAATTTACTAAAGTTGATACATTCTGTAATGTTCTATATTCGGTTAGCATACTTTCATTAAAAAAAAAACATTTAGAAACAGTTCATCTATAGCTAACCCTTTTTGCTGTACCTCAAAGGTAGTCGGTAACCATGAGGCACCTATCCTTAATGCAGTAGATGTGTCGTCTCCCACTGAGTTTCATTTGTTCATAACTGTTTCTAACTGTATACCATTCAATACTCCTAATCCCGTTCCTACCCCTCCTAATAGCGTGTCATACCATTCTCTTTTTTGTCTATGACAGCTGGGGGATTCAGGGAAGGAAATATTGAAGTGTACATTCTTTTTCTGCTGTTGGGTTACAGCGCTCTTACAAGTGTGTGGGATTCTTTCCAGACTTTGTACTGTTATATGTGGCTTAAAACTATCTCTTAAAATTGTTATCAAGAATACAAAATATATTCTATTTCTTATTTTGCTATTATTCATACATAATATCATCCCATCAGTTTCTTTTATTACAATCGTAGAGTTGAGCCTCTCCTTGTTGCATCTTTCATAAGTCTTATTTATCATTTCGTTTCTATTTTTACTGGTTGTATATTTCTGTAGATACTGTAAATCTGGTTCATAACAACAAAGCAACAGCCCCGGCGTCTCTTCTTGTATGCTAATGTTGGCTGTTTTGTCTATGTGAAGGTACACAGTCCCTCCATGTGGTCCTTTTTTCCAAGTCCCTTCGGTTGTAGTCACATTTGTAGTATAACACGGGGCATTGGCCTTACAGGTGTAGTTACCCTGCTTTCTATCCACTGTGGCATTCGCCCACCCTGTCCTGAACTGTTCCAGTGATTCTGTACTGATTACGTGTACAGGAGTAGCAGTTCTGCCTTTTTGTATAAGAGCACACGCAACAACCGCCGCAACAACCGCAAAGATCTTCATTCTTCTGGCTGAAGAACCTTTTTACAATGACTGGCGTGAATCCAGCTTGCCTTTCCTTCGAGCTTCACTGAGGTGCTTGTAACGAGTAAAACTTGAAAAGGACCATCAAACCGTGGCTCAAGGCTCTTCCTCACGTGTCTTTTGACAACGACCCAATCTCCTGGTTCTAGCTTATGCGTCCCTTCAACTGAATCAGGACCTGGAATGGAAGCAAAGACTTGTGCATGCACCTTGGTCAATTGTTTGTTCAGGGTTGATACATAATCTGTTAGTCTACCATACTGCATTTGGAGCACCTGTGGAAAATAACATCCTAATCTGGGAGCCGACCCAAATAAGATCTCATATGGGCTGAGACCTGTTCTTTTGTGGGCGTATATCTTACTGAGAACAAGGCTAATGGTAGACACTCGGTCCATGGTTTCCCGGTTTCTACCATTGCTTTTTGGATTTTCAATTTGAGAGTCCCATTTAGTCTCTCAACCTTCCCACTGCTTTGTGGATGGTATGGTGTATGTAGGGCTTGACTTATGCCTAGAGCTGACAACACATGGTTCATGATTTCACCCGTAAAATGAGTTCCTCTGTTGCTCTCAATCACCTCTGGAACTCCATATCTGCACACCACCTCGTTGATCAGTTTCTTTGCTGTGGCTACGGCTGTAGCTTTGGTGACTGGAGAAGCTTCTGGCCATCCTGAAAAGAGATCAATACAAACAAGCACATACTCATAGGTACCGACTTTTGGTAATTGAATATAGTCTATCTGTAGTCTCTGGAATGGGTAAATTGGTCTGGGTGTGTGCTTCTGTGGTACTTTTACAGTTCTTCCAATATTATGTGTTGCACAGATCATGCATCCTTGTGTAAAACTGCTGGCCATCACACTAAACCCTGGGGCATACCACACCTTGTTTACCAAGTCCATC
Source organism: Rhinoderma darwinii (assembly GCF_050947455.1). Taxonomy (NCBI): domain Eukaryota; kingdom Metazoa; phylum Chordata; class Amphibia; order Anura; family Rhinodermatidae; genus Rhinoderma; species Rhinoderma darwinii. Next base: position 21,718,491 of record NC_134696.1, read on the forward strand.
ATTGCCGTTTTTGATTGGTGAGTCGCTCCATGTGTTATTTGGGCCATCATTGGGAACATTGTCTTAGGCAGGCACAGTTTATTCTGGCATTGCCAGAGGCCATCTTTTCGTAGCGTTGCTCCTTGGGCCCTCCACTTGTCTTTTTCTTCTTTTGTTGCTTGTCCTTGAAGTTTTTGCAGTAGTTCCGGGCTTACAGCTGGTCTTGTTTCCTCTGGATCTTTTATCTGACATACGGCTGCTAACACGGGTAGCTTCTGAGCTGCTTGCTTTGTCGCTTCGTCTGCCAGGGCATTTCCCCTTTTGTCTCTGGTGAACTCACCTTAGTGTGAGCTTTAATTTTTACTACTGCTACTTCTGTGGGTAACATCAGGGTCTCCATCAAATATTTTACAAAGTCTGCATTCTTTACAGGTGTACCTGCAGAGGTCAAAAATTGTCTTGCCCTCCATATGGGGCCATAATCGTGTGCAATCCCAAAAGCATATTGAGAGTCAGTGTATATATTTGCTGTCTTTCCTTCTGCATGTTGGCATGCTGCTGCCAGGGCCTTAAGCTCCACTTCTTGTGCTGAGCGGGACGCTGGTAAGGAGGCTGCTTCTAGGACTACATCTTCGGTGGTTACTGCATATCCTGTAAGAAAAGATCCTTCTACAAAATACCTTGAACCATCCACAAAGAGTATTAGGTCTGGGTTTTGGAGTGGGGTATCTTTTACATGTGTGAACCCCACTGTTTCCTGGGCCATAAGGGCCATACAATCATGTTCATCAGTTTCAGACAAAAATTGTGACCATACTTTACCTACGTCTTCTCCCCCTTGCTCCAAAGGCAGTAAGGTAGCTGGGTTCAATGTAGTACAGCGGTGTAAAGTAACCTGCTCAGGAAGAAGAAGAGCACAGGTTAATCTCAAATTTCTTGCTGTTGACAAGTGCTTCGGCTGTACTTGAGTAGGAATAGCAGTAATATCATGTGGTGCAAAAACTTGGACTGGAAATGCCAGGACCAAATCTGAGGCCTTGTTTAACATTGAATTTACAGCAATGATGGCTCTCACACATGATGGGGAACCTCGGGCCACAGGGTCTAGTCTAGCTGAATAATATGCTACCGGGCGCTGCTGTGGTCCATGACTTTGTGTGAGAACTGCAGTGTCATGTCCATTTTGTTCAATACAGTACAAAGTATATGCTTGCGTAGAGGTACTCCATGGATTGGTGTCACAAGCCGCTACCAAACACAACTCCTCCTCATTCAGCTGATAATCCAGAATACTTTGAGAATCTCACTTTTATCAGGTTCTGCAAATACTTGATTAATACAAAAACAAATAAAAATAAAACATTCCCAAAAACTTTACATCAAATTAACAATGTCCAGACAAGTTTTGTTTTGCCTTCTCCCTCATCTAAATCCATAAAGACTCGTGTGAGTGATGTCACATCGCCTCCTGTGTAACTTTGCTGGAGGGGGATGGTCTCTTACACATAAACCAAAATTGTACCTGATCAGTTCCTTCACCCTTCCCCCCTTTGTGGACTCTGCGAGAGTGATGTAGCAGAGTTCAAAACTACATCTCAACATAACACTAATTTAACCCCCTGTAATGTACAACAGCCTGAAACAAAAATAACTTTTTCCTGACAAAATACATTTGATCTTTACAATGACATAATTTCTATGTGAAATCAAAAATAAAACAATTATAGTTAGTTATTCAATAAAACAGAAAATATTATCTCTGATAACATTAATTACTGCAAACCAATAAACAGTATAACGGTGGGGGCACATACATTTTCAAAACCCCGTGTCTCACAGTATCTGTAGTTTAATACATCTGAATTAACATCAAAACACATGAAATCTGATCACATCATAACACATAAATATCGTAACTTTTATAACCAACAGCGCTTGCGCAAAAGAGAAGAAATTTATTTCAGTTTGTACACATTACTGATATATATATATCTCAGCAGTGCATATTGAGATCCCTTTGTCTCATCAGCCCTGCAGACTGCACCCAGTCAGCCCCCCTCCTCCTCCTCCCAAACACAGCACACTACAGGGGGGAGGGAGGGGGGATCACTAACTCACAGCTTCTCACAACTTCTTCTCTCACAATCTTAACACTTTCAATGCCGGCAAAACAACATACGTATCTGCAATCATTCATCACACCATTGTATAGGAATTATCTAAGTACAATCTGACGGCCACCATCTCTATATTATAATTACGTGTTACTTCATCAGTGAACTAGACTGGAACTTCTGTAAATAGAAAAAACACTACAAATGACAAAATTAACAAGGTGATTATTTCATACTGATTTGGTTGGGCCGGGCGTGGCCACATCAGGGGCAGGGGGGGGGCAGCCTCTCCCATTGGAAACAGTGTGCAGGGGGTTTCCCACCAACAATAAGGACACACTCAACATGAGGTACGGACGCCATTACCGGGCGTCGGCTGGTCCTGTTTTCTAATACATACAATACCTTTCTTATTCCTAACTTCCTCTTCTGCAAATCCCTCTAAAGCACTTTTCATCAACTTTCTACCTTCCAACTTCCCTTTGTTCTCCAGTATACCTTTTGCCCAATCTGCGGCTTGGAGCCGCCCTCCTCTTTTTCCCTCTGCCAGTTTACATGCCTTGATCAGGGCAAGCAACTCTGCACTCTGTGCAGAATGTATGACAGGATCAAGGGTCTCATAATATAAGACAGAGGTGTCTGGTGGTTTGGCTGTGAAGGACTGCTTATACATTATTACATTTATCACTTTTCCTGATTCAATCTACAAAATGACACAAAGTCATACAAAATATCTATATCAGCATTTAATGTTGTGTCCATTCATTTCAAGAACAAGATTACATTTCTTATCTCACTAGCAGCTGTTCTTCACCTCCCCCTTCTCTTATCACACTAGTTAATTCTAAATTATACCATATGGGAATTTACTATAAGGTCATTTGCAACATTAAAACAACTACTACTTCTATAACTTCCTTTGCTTTAAACTTTACTTTATAAAATATGAATTTCCTCTGACAACCCTTTATCTTTAAACCATCCACGTTTTGTGTCACAACATTCATTCCATTTGTCTGCGTCTAACCGTCCATGGGATTCTAGACCATATGCTTTCATAAATTTTTTTTTTTTTCTTTTTTCCCTGCGTTGCCTTTTTACCTTCTCTTTCTGCTACTGCCTGTTTGGCTGTCAGTCCTTGTGGGTGCTCATCTCGTAATAGGAACACCAAGTTCCCCATTGTTCACTAGTTATAAGTGGTCGCCTATGGGCAGACCCTAAGTTACGTAGGGGGTAATTTTCCTGATAGGTGAATTTCTTTCTCACCTATTTTAGACAGTTACTTATCCCCTCGAAACTTCTTAATAGGAACACCAAGTTCCTCATCTTGTGACTGTAAGTGGTGGCCTTTTGGCACACCCTAAGTAATGCAAGGGGTAGTTTTCCTGATAGGCAAATTTCTTGACCTGCCTAAGTAGAGTCGTGTATTAATGAACCTTCCCTTACCCATCCTATCCCTCCACCCCCACCTTTAGAAAAGACACATGACACCGAGGTTGGATGTGAAATGGCCACAGCAGCCGTTTATTAATTTCACAGTTTTATAAAAACAATTTAAATCCGAAACATTCGGATAACTAGTTAGGAATTCACCAGAGAATTCCTTCTAATAATTCACATGACCCAACATGGGTCAGAATCGTAAATAACAATTTAACGTTAACATTAACCCGAGCAGAGGAAGTCCTTGAAGCCCTTTCAGCTATTCCTTTTATTTAAGAACACACCGAGTTAGCCATCTGCAAACCACCAATTACCTCCAGCCGTAAACCAGCTCGGAAGCACCGTTCACCTCTGCAGATGGCTCCAACCACTAGAAGTCCACTTCAAAGGGATAACACCCGATGAAGCCCTCAAGTGATATACCGACCACTAGAAGTCCACTTCAAAGGGATAACACCCGATGAAGCCTTCAAGTGATATACCTTCCACCAGAAGACCACTTCAAAGGGATAACACCCGATGAAGCCTTCAAGTGATATACCTTCCACCAGAAGACCACTTCAAAGGGATAACACCCGATGAAGCCTTCAAGTGATATACCTTCCACCAGAAGACCACTTCAAAGGGATAACACCCGATGAAGCCTTCAAGTGATATACCTTCCACCAGAAGACCACTTCAAAGGGATAACACCCGATGAAGTCTTCAACCATGTACCTTTTTTGGGGGACGCATACCCCCGATGCGACCCCCCCACCATTTTGTACTGACTGGCCTCAAGGACTCCCCCCGCCAGCTGCCATGACAACAGAACCTACTCCGGAAAAAGGAAAAACATGTTAAATAAGCACACAAATAAAACACAACACTCATAGACGGACGTACATAAAGACCCCCCAGGGTAACAAACCAAGGGCGGGAGGGTGGGAGCTTGTATTTCCCTATGTCACTCCTCCCGTTGCTTCCGGCTCAATGCCGATAACAGCGGGAAGCTCCGCAACGGCCCCCTGACTCCTCCTTGTCCCTCCCTTCCAACTCTCCCTCACCTCTTAACCCTTTCCCTACCAGGGAGGTCATGGAGGCTTCCCCCTAAGCCCTGCAGGCTGCGTCCAGCCTCGTCTTTCTTGCCTATTTTCGACAGTTACTTATCCCCTTGATACTTCTTATTTTGTTACAGATTTTAGCTACTGACAGATGAATTCCATTCTCATCTATTTTAGACAGCTTCTAGTTTCCGTACTTCTTTTCTACTCTGGCCAGAGAATCCTTTCCTTTTACAGTCCTTTTATAACTAGCTTACTTTCTTCGTCTGAGACACCACTCGAGTACGTGCCCTCCGCACCATAAGAGTAATATGATCCAAATAATAAGGCAAACGTAAAATCAAGCTGTTCTTTCGACATGCCGGATTATCAGATTGTACAAAATTCTGGAATTTTGAGCTGAAAATCAGTGCATGATAATCTCTGCAAGTACCTCAATGCTGTACACACATTTTCGTCATTTTTCCGGATTATCAGATTGCACAAAATTTTCGATTTCCGGGCTTAAATTTAGCCTATCATAATCCCTGTAGTCACCTGAAGCATGTACACATGTTTCTGGTAATTTGCCGGATTATCGGAAGTTTTTTCCAAAAACAATTTCCTTATTCTAAAATGCATTTGTGACACAAAACTGGGTTTCTACAACATTCATACAAATACTGTCATGGAGAACAGGCACTTTATCCTGAGGGTAGGATTACATATAGACTTGACCAGATTTTTACACTAAAAATACCCTCATGTGGCCCCTCTATCCCTCAGGAGTACTACCGGGAAGGTGACCTACCAGACAGGAAGGTGCAGAGCAGAGTTTGTAAGAATTAAGTCTTCTTACCTTGCTGCAGCTGTGGTCTGCACGTTCCTTCGTCCGGGAGGTCGCCATTCAAGTCCCGGGAGATCCCCTAGGTGGGGTGCAGTCCTTCTGGTCAAGTCCCTGTTCGGGCGCCAATTTCTGTGATCGCAATGAGGTCACTTTACGCCTTGATCTCCATGCAGGTTCAAATCAGGTGGGGGGGGTGCGAGCTCGGAGAAGCAACAGATACACTGAGACGTTTCTCAAGGTAAAAATCCTTCTGACTTTATTTGCAGAGACACAGAGTTTATATAGTAAAAATATCATATAATTACGTGAAGACACATATGAGTCATTTAGACGTATACATTCTTGTGGTTTCTTTCCTCATTATTCTTATCTCTACGTACATTTGTTCTTATTCCTTACATCTAGTTTTTAATCCGGTGTTCTACCCATATCTATCTTGGCTGTACGCCCAGAACCCAAAAATCCTGTAAACAGACTCCCTAGTTTCTGGTGATACTCCCAAAACACAAAGAGTTCGCAGTTTCTAGTCTCTGCAGAACATCTGCAGATTATTACATTCCATAACCTTTCAATAATACCCAAAATATAGACTCGTTTATCCTTCTACCTTGAAGTAGTACATACATTACACTTATATCATTGATTATAGGTTGTTCTATACCATCACACTATCTAATATCTATCTATCTATCTCATATCTATCTATCTATCTATCTCATATCTATCTATCTATCTATCTATCTATCTATCTATCTATCTATCTATCTATCTATCTATCTATCTATCTCATATCTATCTATCTATCTATCTATCTATCTATCTATCTATCTATCTATCTATCTATCTATCTATCTATCTATCTATCTATCTATCTATCTCATATCTATCTATCTATCTATCTATCTATCTATCTATCTATCTATCTCATATCTATCTATCTATCTATCTATCTATCTATCTATCTATCTATCTATCTATCTATCTATCTATCTATCTATCTATCTATCTATCTATCTATCTATCTCTATCTATCTATCTATCTATCTATCTATCTATCTATCTATCTATCTATCTATCTATCTATCTATCTATCTATCTATCTATCTATCTATCATCTATCGTATCCATCTATCCATCCATCCATCCATCCATCCATCCATCTATTTACTAATCTGGATAGCAAGCGCTCTGTCACTGACATGTTTCGTCTTCCTCAGGGTGCATGCACGCCAGAGCTCCTATCTATTTATATTGTACGTTTAAAGGGACGCTACACACTTTCAGGTCACTCTTTCTATCATCTTATTTATCCTGTTTGGAGATGAACACTGCAATCTAAATATCCAATACATCTCAGTTTTTACGAGTTTATTCAATTGCGCCAGTGACTTTTTGATTTTTTTCAATTGGGGTGACTTTTATTAACAACGAGTTCCCACCATGCTCCCAGACAAAATGTCTGGAGACACTATGTTTCATATAACTATGGTTTATATTAAACCAATGTTTATTAATTATTTCCCTAAGGCTCAATGTAGTTCTACCTACATACTGCCACATGGGCACTCCAGTACGTATATCACAAAGTCACCGTCGCAACTCAAGAACTGCTTTATCTCGAATCGTTCCTGTGTAGTCACACAATTTATTTTCTTCTATGCCTTATATCTGAACAACACTAACACCTACCATGTACGCATCTAAAAACCCCTTTCATTATCCCCATACCCACTACCATTTGACTGTTTTGATTTCTCATTTGCAGATACGATGGGGCAATTATGACTTTAGTCATCCAGTTTTGTTAACAAAGAACCTCATGTTCATGTTTATAAATTACGCCCAGCGGCTCAGATCAACGTATATATTGTGGATTGTGCGGTCCAGGTCTAGTTTCTCACAATGCTGATATTGTATATTCTATTGGGCAAACTTACAAAATCAGTAAGGGATCAAATACTTATTTCCTTCACTGTATCTATGTATCTATCTATCTATCTATCTATCTATCTATCTATCTATCTATCTATCTATCTATCTATCTATCTATCTATCTATCTCATATCTATCTATCTATCTATCTATCTATCTATCTATCTATCTATCTATCTATCTATCTATCTATCTATCTATCTATCTATCTATCTATCTATCTATCTCATATCTATCTATCTATCTATCATCTATCTATCTATCTATCTATCTATCTATCTATCTATCTATCTATCTATCTATCTATCTATCTATCTATCTATCTATCTCATATCTATCTATCTATCTATCTATCTATCTATCTATCTATCTATCTATCTATCTATCTATCTATCTATCTATCTATCATCTATCTATCTATCTATCTATCTATCTATCTATCTATCTATCTATCTATCTATCTATCTATCTATCTATCTATCTATCTATCTATCTATCTATCTCATATCTATCTATCTATCTATCTATCTATCTATCTATCTATCTATCTATCTATCTATCTATCTATCTATCTATCTATCTATCTATCTATCTATCATCTATCTATTTATTATAAGCTTTGATTGAAAGGAGTGTGGCATTGAGGTAAATAGAGTATTACCCCAGAAATCAGATAATGTGCAGGCTGGACATAGACCAGTGATGTTCTATAAAGAAATACTAAAGGGATTTTTAAAATTGATAAAATATAATTTAGCCATTTGGTGACAGATTCCGTCTTTGAGTAGCTGCTAAGCCAGTTGGAACCGTCAGTACATTACAACATTAAGAATGAACCCATTAGTGGAGATATAAGACCAGTCACATTTAGATGATTATTCTGATGATCTCCCGGGGATCTATTTCTGTTTTGAAAATCATTCTTCATTTTTTCTATTTAGTTACGGCCAGATACAATTGGAGTGGAATATACATTTGAAATATCACTAATGTATCAAAAGCTGATATGGAAATTTGCTGTAGAAATGAATTAACTCTTTGCTACATTTATTGGAGTCAATAAAAAAGGAACTATGTTATCACATTGCTGAAAGTAGAATGTACAATTTCAGGGGTGTAACAAGGAACTATGGGGCCCCATGGCCAAAATTTGCACGGGGCCCCACTCCAACATGAACACATTACTTGTGACTTTTTTTTTATTCTCACTCAGTTACTTCTATCTTCTCCTTCTTCCCTTTGACTCTTCGTTATCTGTAATCTTCCAATCCACTGTCCACGAAGATGACCTATGAGTAGAGTTGGCCCGTGACTGATTAGCCCATAGCTGTCGTTCAACCTGCTTCCCTCGCCTTTTTACAATATACAATACAGTGCCACCTATCTGAAAGACCACCTCTTGGTAAAGACCACCCGCATCCAGTTCTGAGTTTTCTGTCTTTTGTTTTTATCGGTCTCCTCTTTGAGAGATCCACCCCCTAGAGCAGCGGCTTCCCAAACTTTTTTGCACCAAGGATCACTTTCATGCGGCAATTTTTTCATGGACCGGCGGGGGGATCAAGCACATTACAAAACACCCTGCAGACGGCAATTAAATTGAAATAAAATAAAAATGTTTTTAGGGTCAGTTCACACCTTGCGTAAATTGACCTGCGTTGCAGAGTTATAATCCGCAGCATTTCAATTGTATTTGCGTAAACGCTGCTTATTTGTTGCGGGAATTCCGCATTGAATTCAATGGAGAGGTAAAACCCGCAACAAATAGCAGTTGTTGCATTTATTGCGGTGGAATCGCAGCGATTCCACCGCAAAAAATGCAACTCAGGAAAATAAAAATCTTATACTTACCCAGAAGTCTGTGTTTCTTCCTCCAGGCCGGTCTCCTGGTATGACGTTTCATCCCATGTGACCGCTGCAACCAATCACAGACCGTGACGGTGGTCATATGGGATGAAATGCTGCAGGTTTCGCAGAGGACATTCCAGGCGAAAAACTGCACCACAGTTTGGTGCGGTTTTTTACCCAAAATTTCCTGCAGCCACCGGTTGGGGACCACTGCCCTAGAGGTAGGTAAAGTAGTTCAACATTTTACATAGTTATTTATTAGATTTGTTCCTGGAAGAGGTGGGTAAAAAACACCATTATAACTACCACGAGGTATTTTTTTTTTTCTGATTTCTGCCGCTCCTCAATGGTAAATCCTTTTTAGGGATACTGATTGGGTCAGAGGTATCATGTGATATACCATGTGACGCCACAGATCCAGGAAGGTCTGTTCAGACCCCGTTTGGCACTTTAGGGGGTTGCTTGGCATGTGTAATTGTATCTACTAGTATATTTCTTTTGGGGTATTATACCGATGACCTTATTTTTTGTAGGTCTGCCATAGTGATAGCTTCGATTTAACCATTTAAAGAGGCTCTGTCACCAGTTTCATACTTCCCTATCTCCTACCTAATCTAATAGGCGCTGTGTTGTAGATAACGGCTGTGTTGTTGATGTTTTTAAAAAATGTTTATTAGTGACAAAGTTATGAGCATTTTAACATTTATGCTAATTTTTTTGGAAAAGCCCAACTCGGCGTTTTTTTTACTTTAACCAAGAGGGTGTTGTAAAGAAAAGTGCACTGAAGAAACTGTGGGAGTAAGTGACGGCACAGCGTGATCTCGCGAGATCACTCTGTGCTGTGACTAATGCTGGACATGAATGAAGAGAAGTGTATGACGCTGATTGGTAGGAGATATGGATGTCAAACTGGGGACAGAGCCTCTTTAATGATGGAGCCTGTTTTGGACTTTAATGACGCAGCTTTTTTTTTGTTTTTTTCTCCTCTGCATTTTGAAAGCCACATTTTTTATTTTTCGGTCAACGTAGCTGTATAAGTACTTATTTGTTGCAGGATGAGTTGTATTTTTAATGGCACCATTTTTGGAATACATACGTAGAACATATTGAACAACTTTTATTTTGGGGGCATAATGAAATAAAAGATGTTATTTTGATACTGTTTCTTTGAGTTTTGTTTTTACAGCGTTCACCGCACAATAAAAATCCTTTCTTTAAAATCATTTTTTGTGTTGCCATATTATAAGAGCCATAACTTTTTCTTTTTTTACTGTCGACAGAGCTGTATGAGGGTTTCTTTTTTGCAGAATGAGTTGAACTTTCAATTGGTTTAATTTTGGGGTAAATGTGACTTTTTGATTCGTTTTTATTGATTTTTTTTGCAAGGCAAGATGACCAGAAAAATAGAAATTCGGATATTCTTTTCTAGTTTTTTTTTTTTGTTTTTTTACAGCTTTTACCATGCAGGATAAATAACATTTTATTTTTTATAGTACAGGTCATTATGGATGATTATGTGAAACGTTTAACATTTTTAACTTTTGCCCCATTTTTTTTAATTTTCCCATAATCCCAAATTTTATACGGGGGGGAAAAAAAGTTTTATTTGACCTTTTTTCTTGGATTTTTTTTCTTTTTATCTATAAACTTTTCAGAATTATTATTTTTTTTAGACCTTTTATGGGACTTGAACATCTGATCTCCTGATCGCTTCTATAATACATTGTAATACTTCTGTATTCACAATGTATTATACTTGCCTGACAGTCAGTCTATTCAGCCATGCTTTAGGGCACAACAGAAATCAGAACAGGAGATATTGTCTGAGAATCACTCAGTAGTGCTGCCTCAGGCTTTGGGCCTATAACTTCAATTGATCATATCTCAGCCTAGAAGTAAGATATTCAAAAAAGGTTTTCATGTATTTAGTTTACATTAAAGGGCCTTGTTATGTGTTCTTCGGTTAGGTCTCCTTTAAAAAAAAATTCACAGTTAAAATGTCAATTGGTGAAAAATGGTAGAATGTTGTGAAACATCAGGCACCCATATGAGTCCTAAATCTACTTACCCCAGTTCACTCTTTATAGCCTTATTTTACTGAAGGTCTTTACAAATGAGGCATTTGATAGGGGAGTTAATAATAGACGGATTGTTACAAATCTAGTCTTTTTATAAAAATGAAGACATCGTTCCATTCATCTCTGTTACAAAGTTTGGGATCTTTTATTAATGAATATTCGCACTCAAATGTACTAAGGTAATTATCATTTATAAAAGAAATTCATTATGTAATTTTGCGGACATAGAATATTTTCAAAGAGGTACAGGGAGACTTTATGAATCTGCTTTATTAAGCTTTAAACGGAGCACTTGATTTGCATAGTGTATCCAAATCCTTTCATCAAGAGGCGAGACTCAATATATCTCTGTTAATGACATTTCTCTATCTTCCTCTAATGAATGGTAACATTGAAGCTCACCTTTTCAAGTGACAGCTATACAAGATAATCATAGTGAAATATTTTCGGCATTAAATATACTACATAGAGAAGTTATTGTGACTCCACTAATGGACTTAATTAAGACAAATATGCAGTGTCGTATTTTATGTTTGAACTTTACGCACAGTGGGCTCCATTATGGGCTACTACTATTAAATTTACTTTACCGTATATATATATATATATATATATTTCATTGCATCTGGAAGATAGAAGTTTCAGACATCAATATAGGAAAGGGTTCTTTACAGTTAGAGTAGTCAAACTATGGAATGCCCTTCCCCATGAGGTAGTGATTGCAGATACTATGGGTTATAATTAATCAAGCAATGAATGACGCCTAATTGATTGAGAAAGGTTGTACTTCATGGACTTGTGTCTTTTTCAACCTATGCAACTATATATATATATATATATATATATATATATATATATATATATATATATATAGAGGGCAGAACTGGCAAACTGATACGTATGACTGGCATAGTAGCGAGTATGTCAGCTGGTCTGAAGCAGATATTTTTTTTATCCAAAAAGTGCAGAGGGCTGTCCGTAGCCATAGTGATTCTGTGTGCCACCATATAGTGCGCTGTATGGAGCCATACTACAGAAACATGCCACAATTTTATTTTCTCTTATTTACTGTATAGAAAATTCATCAAAACCTCCACATGGCTTCACAGAAATTTGGAGCCATAAGGCGGTAAAGTAGGACTTAATAGACACCTATGGGTGCTTTCTTACGGCTTCACACAACTGATAATAGTGGATAATTGTTAGATCACCGGGACCACCACTGATCGAGGGTACAGAGGTCTTGTGTCCCCCATTCTTCCTCACCAGCAGAACCGCAGTGAGAAGTTTGTATGAGCACTGTTGCTCCATACAACTCTATCAAAGCTACGGAAACAGCGATATTGTGATCTGCGATACTGTTCACAGTACATACATAAGTCAAATAAGCAATGGGAGTGGGCTCCCTTTATTTCACCTCTGTTGTGATCGCCAGGGCCCTAAGTAAAGGTGCATGCAGCGATATTATTCCCCGTCAACACAATGGACAACGTGCCGGAACACGACCCATGGATCTAGAAGAGGATTGTGGCTATATTTAATTAAAAAAAATAGTAAATCAGCCGTAACATTAAAACCACTAACAGGGGAAGTGAATAATATTGATTATCTCAATACAATGGCACCTGTCAAGGGGTGGGGTATATTAGGCAGCAAGTGCACAGTCAGTTCTAGAAGTTGATATGTTGGAAGCAGGAAAAATGTGCAAGTGTAAGGATCTGAGCGATTTTGACAAGGGACAAATTCTGATGGCTAGACGACTAGGTAAGATCAGCTTCAAAACGGCAGGTCTTGTTGGGTGCTCCCGGTATATAGTATTTAGTAGCTACCAAAAAGTGCTCCAACAAAGGACAACATGTGAACCAGCGACAGGGTTATGGACACCCAAGTTTCATTGGTGCGCATGTGGAGCAAAGGCTAGCCCGTTAGGCCTGATGCCAGAAAAGAACTACTGTAGCACAAATTGCTGACAACGTTACTACTGGCTATGATGGAAAGGTGTCGGAACATGCAGAACATTGTAGATTGTTGAGTTTGGTGGCTGCAGAGTGGTCAGAGTGCCCATGCTGATCCCTGTCCACTGCTAAATTCACCTACAATGGCCACGTGATCATCAGAACTGAGCCATGAACCAATGGAAGAAGGCGGCCTGGTCTGATGAATTAGGTTTTCTTTTACATCATGTGGATGGCCGGGTGCGTCTTTACCTGGGGAAGAGATGGCAACAGGATGAACTATTGGGAGAAGTCAGTGGTGGCAAGTGTGATGCTCTGGACAATGTTCTGCTGGGAAACCTTGGATCCTGGAATTCATGTGTGACACTTACCACCTACACTAATCAGACAAGTACCCCCTTCATGGTAACAATAATGGCAGTGCCCTCTTTCAGCAGGATAATGAGCCCTACCACACTGCAAACGTTGATGTACGTAATGATTTGAGGAACATGACAAAGAGTTCAAGTTGTTGACTTCTCTCCAAAGTTCCCAGATCTCAATTACGATCGAGAATCTGTGGGATCCGCTGGTAAAACAAGTCCAACCCACGGAGACCGCACCTCACAACTTACAGGACTTAAATGATCTGCTGCTAACGTCTGGGTGCCAGATACCACAGGAACCTTCAGAGGTCTTGTGGAGTCCATGCCTCGACGGATCAGAGCTGTTTTGGCGGCACGAGTGGGACCTATATGTTATTGGGCAGGTGGCTTTAATGTTATGGCTGAACGGTCTATCTGAAAAAATAATAAAACGTACATAATAGGTTTCACTGTAACCGTAATGACCTGTACTATATAGCAAATGTGTTATAATTGGAGTTTAGTGGACAATGTAAAAATAAAATAAAAAAACAATAGCAAAATTGCTGTCCTATGCATTCCGCCATAATAGTGCAGTTCCTTGTACAGCCGATGGCCAGGAGCACCGCTGTACGGGGGGGAAACTTTGACGGGACTACAGTGGCCCTTTCATTGGAAATACATTGCAGATAGTTTAAACAACAACAACAAAGAAATGGAGAAAATTGTATTTAATAATTTCCACAAGAAATCCATCTATATGACTGTAAGTAGCGCAATATTTTTTCATTTTGGAAACTGTTCAATACCTTTTATTATATATTGGCGTATTTAAGCTCAATTAACCTTGGAACCATTGAAAAAGACAGCTTTTAGACTTTTATTGAATTACATTTAAAATGATGAATCTCCGCAAATGGAAGATGATGGGATGCAAGAAATGAGTTTTACAGTTGGATCTTACAAATGGTACAGAAGTGTTTTGTATGTTAATAGTCTTTCAAAAGTTTGGATTTGAAGGGGTTTTTACAGTTTCAGCAAATAAAATTTATTGTAAAATGAAGTTATACAATATATTTTCTGCATCACTCTCCTATGGATTTCAAGATTTCTGCAGCCAGTCATTGAACGAGTATCCTTAGGCTATGTTCACACGGGGTATTTTGCCGAGTTTTTTGACGCGGAAACCGCGTCGCAAAACTCGGCAGAAACGGCCCGAGAACGCCTCCCATTGATTTCAATGGGAGGCGTCGGCGTCTTTTTCCCGCGAGCAGTAAAACTGCCTCGCGGGAAAAAGAAGCGACATGCCCTATCTTCGGGCACTTCCGCCTCCGACCTCCCATTGACTTCAATGGGAGGCAGGAGAAAGCGTATATCTCGCTATTTTATGCCCGCGGGCGAAAAACGGCGCGATAATTGCCGCGAAAATCGGCGTGCAGGGAGAGGAATATCTGCCTCAAAGTTCCAAACGGAATTTTGAGGCAGATATTCCTCCCCCAAAATACTCCGTGTGAACATAGCCTTAGGCTGAGTTCACACTAAGTTTTTTGCAGGAGGAAAATCTGCCTCAAAATTCCGTTTGGAATTTTGAGGCAGATTTTCCTCTGCCAGCATGCTGATTTTCGCAGTGTTTTTCGTGGCATTTTTGCCCGCGGCCATTGAGTGCCGCGGGCATAAAACGCAGCGGAATATGCTTTCTCTGCCTCCCATTGATGTCAATGGGAGGTCAGAGGCGTAAACACCCGAAGATAGGACATGTCCCTTCTTTTACCCGTGAGCCGGTTTGTCCGCATGCAGGAAAAAAACGCCTCCGCCTCCCATTGAAATCAATGGGAGGCATTTACGGCCTTTTTTTGGCGCATTTTCCAACGCGGTTTCCGCGTCAAAAAACGTGTAAAAAACTCTGTGTGAACTGGCCCTTATGGGGGAATTTATGTATGCAGACTGTGTTTCATATGCTAGTTTTTATATAAGGAGCGCTGTAGTAATTTGTGCCTAATTTATTAGAAGGTGCGCACCTCTTAATAGATAAGGCGCATATATGGCTGCCCATGCGCCAGAAAGGGAGATCTACGCTAACTATGTGATGTATCAGCTATCATTTATGGGAGATTCTGGTGTCAATTATAGTGAATTTGCAGGGCCATGTGGCTTTCTTAAGCTAAGCCCCAGCAAGTGGTGGAGGTGGAGTATAGTGGCAAAAAGTCACAAATTATTGCGCAAATAAGGCGTGTGCCATAGTTTGAAACTTTTTGTTTTATAAAATTATGCTTTCGCATAGCGATTGATAAATCCCCTTATTGTTTAGTTACAGGAGATAAAACATGTAACCTGGGATGATCACACAGGTGCACAACTCATTACAGTGAGGGTATGTGCACACGTAGTGTTTTCAGCCGTTTTTCGTGCCGTAAACGTCCCGAAAAATGGCTGAAAAATCGGAAGCAAAACGCCAACAAACATCTGCCCATTGATTTCAATGGGAAATACGGCGTTCTGTTCCGACAGGGCGTTTTTTTACGCCTCGTTTTCCAAAAACGGCACGTAAAAAGACGACCACAAAAAAGAAGTGCACATCACTTCTTGGGACGTTTTTGGAGCCGTTTTTCATTGACTCAATAGAAAAACAGCTCCAAAAACGGCCGTAAAAAACGCAGCGAAAAGCGCTAGTTTGATTAAAAACGGCTGAAAATCAGGAGCTGTTTTCCCTTCAAAACAGCTCCGTATTTTCAGACGTTTTTAGTTAAGCGTGTGAACATAGCCTTACAGTCGTTTTTAGCTCTTGGAAGGTGATTATTTTCCTTGCGGAGATCAGGCTGGCGTTACATAGTTGGTACGGTTGAAAAAAAGACATACGTCCATCAAGTTCAACCAAGGGATGGGAAAAAATATAGAACTTTGTTTTACTCCTATTAATACAATGGAGGGTAGAAAAAAAAACAACAAAAAAACATAAAGGTATGGACCAATCTGCCCTAAAAAGGTAAAATTTCCCTCCTAATACCAAGTGTCAATCAGACTGGATCAAAATTCATGCAAGAATTCTACACATTGACATAGACGCTGATATTTTTTAGTTCTAAGAAATTATCTCGTCCTTTTTCGAAGCCATCTCCTGTGGTCGGCTATTCCATAGATTCACAGTTCTCACAGTAAAGAAGCCTCTGGAGATTGAACCTTTTATTCTCCAGATGGAGGGAGTGTCCCCTTGTCTTTTGGCTTT
The DNA here is from genome assembly GCF_050947455.1 of Rhinoderma darwinii. Taxonomy (NCBI): domain Eukaryota; kingdom Metazoa; phylum Chordata; class Amphibia; order Anura; family Rhinodermatidae; genus Rhinoderma; species Rhinoderma darwinii. Next base: position 21,735,273 of record NC_134696.1, read on the forward strand.
ATTCAGACGAACGTAAAATACGCGCGTGCAACGCGCGTGATTTTCACGTGCGTTGCCCGTAGCTATATTAGTCAATGGGGCCGTGCAGACATGGCAGCGTTTTTTGCGCAGCGTTGCTCCGTTGCCAAAAACTCACGACATGTCCGTTGATTCAGCGTTTTCAACGCATCACGCATCCATTGAAGTCAATGGGTGCGTGAAAACCACGCATGTCGCACGGAAGCACTTCCGTGCGAACTGCGTGTTTGCGCAACAGCTGTCAAAAGGATGAATGTAAACAGAAAAGCACCACGTGCTTTTCTGTTTCCGAACATCCAAACGGAGTGTCTTTGCGATTAGCGAAGCCGGACAAGCGAACCGAACTTCACCGGGTTCGGCCGAACTCGATTTGGCCGAACCCGGCAAAAAAATTATCGGTACGCGACGTCAGGAGATAGTCACTGTCCATGGTGCAGAAAGAGTTAAACTGTTTCAGCACCATGGACAGTGACTTCCGATCCCAATAAACATGAACCTGTAAAAAAAAAACGAAGTTCTGACTTACCGATAACTCCCGGCATCTTCCTCCAGTCTGACCTCCCGGGATGACAATTCAGGCCAAGTGACAGCTCCAGCCAATCACAGGCCAAGCACAGCCTGCAGCGGTCACATGGACTGACGCGTCATCCAGGGAGGTGGGGCCCGATGTCGAGAGGCGCGTCACCAAGGCAACGGCCGGGAAGTTCTCGGTAAGTACGAACTTTTTCTTTTTTTCAACAGGTTTTTCGATATTGTGTTCGGCATTCACTGTCGAGGGTGCTGAAAGAGTTAGCTCTTTCAGCACCTTGGACAGTGACAGGCGTCGACTAGCATCATCTCTATGATGGCGGCTGCGCGAAAATCACGCAGCCGCGCATCAGACACGGATGACACACGCAGCTGTCAAATGGTGTTTGCACGCGCAAAACGCCGCGTTGTTTGCGCGCGCAAAAACGCAACGCTCGTGTGAATCCAGCCTTTGAGGGGGTTTTACGCGGAACAGGTTTTTACCATATTTTTTGTACTGACTATTCATATATTTATATAAGTTAATCATGTCCCCCCTTAGTTGTCTCCTTTCATGGCTAAATAGGTTTAATTCTTTCATCTTTCCTCATAACTAAGTTTCTCCATGCCCCTTTATTACTTTTGTTGCTCTTTGTTTGTATTTTTTCATCCCTTGTATGAACTGGAGCACAGAACTGGACTGCATATTCTAGATGAGGTCACAGTGATGCTTTGTAAAGTGGAAATATTATATCCCTGTCCCGCGAGTCCATGCTTTTTTAATACACAACATTATCCTGCTGGCCTTAGAAGCAGCTGATTGACATTGTGCTGTTATTTAGTCTATCAACACACATAGCAGGAGAGAAAGTAAAATCTATGCCAACTACGTGCTGCCGTAGATTTATGCTATAATTTACGAGAGATTCTGGTGTAAATGATCGTGAATTTTTCGGGTTGTGTATGGCCACACTTCTTCAAGCTAAGCCCCACCCATTATTTTTAAGAGGTCGAGTACAAGGGCTTGTCCACACGTTACGAAATTGCTGCGTATTTTCCATCCGATATTTCAGACGGAAAATACGCAGTAGAATACAGCAGCAGCAAAGTGGGTGAGATTTAACAAAATCTCATCCACATGCTGCGTAGAATTTCCAAACAGAAATTCACCTGCGGTGCGTATTTTTAGTGCGTTTTTCAGAGGAGATGTCACCATCCCCCATCATTGAAAAAAAACGTGCCAAAATCCGCACCAATTTCTGCAGTAAAAACCACGTGAAATGGTGCGTTTTTTCCGCACCGGAATGTCTGGTAGTTTTAAGGGAATTGCTGCAGAATTTTTTTTAAGCTGCTGCAGGGTGTGGTTGTGTAATTCACCTGAGTAAGGCCTTATTCACACGAACGTATATTACGTCGCACGGACCTATGTTAGTGAATGGGGCCGTTCAGACTGTCCGTGATTTTCATGCAGCGTGCGTCCGCTGCGTAAAACTCACGACATGTCCTATACTTGGCCGTTTTTCGCGCATCACGCACCCATTGAAGTCAATGGGTACGTGAAAATCCCGCACGGCACACGGAAGCACTTCCGTGTGCCGCGCGTGATTCGAGCTACAGTAGTAAAATGAATGAAACAAGAAAAGCACCTCCTGCTTTTATGTTTGGAAACATAAAAACAGAGTGTCATCAAGCTGCCATATGCGCGGAAATCACGCAGGCACGCAGCACATACTGATGCCACACGGAACTTTTGCACGCGCAAAACGCAGCGTTTTTTGGTGCGCGCAAAACGGACACGTTCGTGTGAATAAGGCCTATAGCTGAGGAAAAACAGGTAATGTAGCAGAGCTGACTTTGAAGTGAACACATAATCCTACTATAGTCAAAAACGATGTTGCCGGCAGGAAAGAAAAGAGCGAGAGCGCAGTTTGTAACAATCTCACTTTTCATTTAATTCCATCAATTTATAAAACTTTTTGGACTTATTTTAACAAAGAAACCGATTCCTACAAATTTGTCACTAGAGGTTAGAGAAGCTTTTCCCATCCACCATATATTTATATATATATTCACCAAAAATCGACAATTTCTCAATGATGGAATATTTTACATTTAAAGGACAAACTTAATGAACTCTTAAGTGTAACTTCTGCTCATCATTTAATATGTCCCAGCTGGAAGCGGTAATTATATAAGATTAATGATTGTGTCGTGGGTTAAAGTAAAGGCCAAGAATATTCCGTATCACAATGGCGCCATTTACAGATAATTATGTGGGATATTTGGCAGTTCCTAGTACTTAAGTAATGAATGCTAATGGTTAGCTACGGGAATGTTAGTAAAAAGTGTATGTATTAGGCCTCGTTTACACGAACGTATTATACGCGCGTGCGACGCGCGTGCTTTGCACGCATGTCGTACGCACCTATATTAGTCAATGGGGCTGTTTAGACGATGCGTGAATTGCGCTCATTGCGTGTGCGCAGAAAAAAACTCACGACATGTTCTATAATCGTGCGTTTTTCGCGCACTCACGCACCCATTGAAGTCAATGGGTGCGTGAAAACCACGCATGCCGCACGGAAGCACTTCCGTGCGAACTGCGTGATTCGCGCAAGAGCTGTCAAACTCCTGAATGTAAACAGAAAAGCACCACGTGCTTTTCTGTTTACAAACATCCAAACGGAGTGTCAAATTCGAGATGAGCGCCCCGAACTTCACCGGGTTCGGCCAAACTCGTTTTGACCGAAACCGGTAAAAAATGTTCGGGTACGCGACGTCAGGAGACAGTCACTGTCCACGGTGCTGAAAGCGTTAAACTGGTTCAGCACCATGGACAGTGACTTCCGCTCCGAAAATCCATGAACCTGTAAAAAAAAAAAGACGTTCTGACTTACCGATAACTCCGGTCCGACCTCCCGGGATGACAGTTCAGTCCAAATGACAGCTGCAGCCAATCACAGGCCAAGCACAGGCTGCAGCCAATCACAGGCTGCAGCGGTCTCATGGACTGCGGCGTCATCCTGGGAGGTGGGGCCGGATGGCAAGAGAGGGACGCGTCACCAAGGCAACGGCCGGGAGCCCGGACTGGGGGAAGCAGGAAGTTCTTGGTAAGTATGAATGTCTTTTTTTATTCACAGGTTGGTGTATATTGTGATCGGCATTCACTGTCGAGGGTGCTGAAAGAGTTACTGCCGATCAGTTAGCTCTTTCAGCACCTTGGACAGTGACGGGCCTCGACTACCTCATCTCTATGATGGCGGCTGCGTGAAAATCACGCAGCCGCGCATCATGACACACGGAGCTGTCAAATGCCTTTTGCGCGTTTAAAACGCAACAAGGCTGCGTTTACGCAGTGCATACGCCATGCATACGCGCGCAAAACGCAGCGTTTTTTGCGCGCGCAAAACGCATACGCTCGTGTAAATGAGGCCTAAGGGTAGGAACACGCAGGGCGGGCGTAAAAGTACACAGGGTATCCGTCCTAGAAGCCACAGGGAATTCCGCCCCAAAAACGGCACCAAATTGTGGTGTCGTTTTTCGGGCGGCATGTTCGATGCGTAAATAGTGTAGGAACAATAAATAAAAAAACTTATACTTACCACCCACGTGTTGTCATGGCGACGCATTGCTCAGATCTGTGCGCAGCCCGGCCTCCTGGGATGACGCCATAGTTCATGTGACCGCTGCAGCCTTTGATTGACCTCGGTAATCACACGTAATGAAACGTCATCCGAAGCAGCCGGGCTGCGCTCAAAACAGAGGGACGTGTTAGGTATAAGCTTTTTCGATTCACTTTAAATTTAAATTAAAAAAAAACAAAACATTTTTTTTTTCTCTCACTTGCGATTTTTGCAGTGGAATCACAGCGTTTCTGCCGCAAAAGTCGCAACACATTGCTCTTTGTTGCAGGTTTTACATCCCCATTGAATTCTATGGGGAAAAACCTGCAACAGAAAAGCAGCGATTCCGCAGCATAAATTGACATGCTGCGTATTTTAAAAAAACGCACTGCCGGTTAACTTATGAACGCTTTTTCGGCGGGTTGTTCAAATGTCATGCACTTTGCTTCCACTGTACAACATTGCGGATTTTCCACAATCAAATCCATTGTGGAAAATCCACAGTGTATATGACCAGGGTGCTCACACCCTAGGGGTGTATTTACACGGTGCAGTTTTGCCTCTTTTTATGCCGCGCTGCCAAAAGCCGCACTAGAAAACATGAGTGTTTTAGCGCAATTTCTAGCAATTTCGCGGTAAAAAAGCATGGTTTTTTTTCAGTATGGTCTTTGGCTGCGCGGCAAAATTATATTGTGTGAATACACTCTTTTAAATATACAGCATTTTCGTACATTTTTGTTGCTGAAATGCATTTAATAATCCTTCTTACCTCTTGGATAAAGCTCTAGAACAAAATAAAAAATGAAAAAAAAAAAACAACAAAAACGGGAAAATACAAAATCAACATAACTTTTATCCTAAGCCTATGGACTCGGACGCAAGACTGTAATGTGGCTCCGTACATCTTGTAATTTGTGCGGACCCCTGATACGGCACCCATAGAAGTGTATAGGACCCTACTGTAGCTTCGCATGCCTCTGATTTCATAAGGGACCTGACCGAAAACCTCTGTGGCATTCTCCATTGAATGTTATATTGCCGACTCTTTAGCAAGAAACTGCAGCTTATTCTTTGCCTCTCTCAGGCGCCTCTCTCAGGCACTCCTGTCCCTACTGCATCACCAACTAGTGTGGTGCCCAAATCCCCTCTATATTAGGATTACTAGCTTCTCCCTCAAAGAATGCTGCGGCACCGTGATATGCATTCGCACGTTACCCAACTGGTCTAGGTGGCCGCCATTACAGTGCCCCAATTAAATTAAAGTAACATTGTAGCATTTACATCACAATTATTTACGACACGACCTGCAAATAAAAAAAGAGCAACAATGTATTGCATAACACAAAGCAAAATATAACATCCCTCATACATTTTGACCGGTCCAAATAAATAGTCCCATAAGTGTTGACATCGGCTCTTCTGAACAATCCCTATAGAGTCTTAGCAACTTCAAAAATCAACTCTGCTCCTGCAAAAGGACAAAACGATACATCCCCCGGGCACACCTCACACGATCACCCCGGTGAAATCTTCATCCCCAGCTGCGTCTCGCCAAAAACTGGGGTTGAGAAACACTGATCTAGGCAACGCCTGTGCATATGACTGTCCTATGAGCAGGAGCGGTGAGCCAACGTTAACTCCTTTGGGTACATGTCACATGCCGCCAAGGGGAAGTATGGAGTGTGCTCACAGGCTAGGCATACTCTATTCTGAGTGGGTGTCGGCTGTAGGTTACAGCTGACACCCCACTGCAACGGGCGGAATTGTAGATGACTTCAATACCGCCCGTTTAAATACTGAGAGCATTACACAGGCTATTTTCAGACGTTTTTCGGGGCGTTTAAAATCGAAAGCAGAACGTTCTGTTCCGACGGGGCGTTATTTTACGCCTTTTCAAATAAAGGTGCGTAAACAGATGCCCCGTAAAAAGAAGTGCAAGAAGTTTGAGTCGTTTTTGGAGACGTTTTTCATTGACTCAATAGAAAAACTGCTCCAAAAACGGCCGTAAAAAATGCTACAAAATATGCTAATTGCTTAAAAAACGGCTGAAAATCAGGAGCTGTTTTCCCTTGAAAACAGCTACGGAATTTCAGCCGTATTTTGTTAAGCGTGTGAACGTAGCCTTAGAGCGACCACGGCATCCAAGCAGTTAAAATAAGAGTAATGGCCCCCTTTCGACTACCCATCACCACCGCCACCCCCCCTCCGCGCGCCCCACAAAAAATAAGCCCACGTACCGCTCAATCGACGAAAAGCTAAAAATGGTATGGCTTTCAGAATATGGTGGCACAAAACAAATTATTTTTTTAACAAATCGTTTTTTCTTTTTAATAATAGTAAAACATTAAAAAATATTCTAAATTGTATATCTCCCTTATTGTATCAAGCCGTGGAATAAAGGTAAGGGTTTTTTTTTACCGCACAATATATGCCGTTAATACGAAATTCAAATAACAAAGGTGGAATCTCTGTTTTTTGCCCATTTTAAGGTAAATTAAATAATGCCATGAAGAACTATGTCAACGGAAAAATAAAAAAGATATAAAGTTTGATCGGCGGCGAGAAAAAAAAACAAAAATTAAAATCTGAAAATTCTCTTAGTCTCCAAGGGATTAAAAAGAACAGCTTCCACTCTGGTGGTCTTGTTGCCACCATACATTCCATGGTCGCTTCTCCATTGGAATCGGTGCCATGTGATACTACACCTTCCAGCTTCCCCTTGCGATATCTACTCATCACCGCAGATTGGAGAAGCTAGACCTGGTGGCTTAATTCCCAGTTGTCCAATCTCTGAGTTGCAGACATATTGAGTTGCATGCAAATTGTGGACCAATACATTCCTATAAATGATGGAAGACATGGGTGACGGAAGACATGGGTGACGGAAGACATGGGTGACGGAAGACATGCGTGATGGAAAACATGGGTGACGGAAGACATGCGTGATGGAAGACATCTTCTAGCCCAGGTCTACTGCTCATAGTGAAAAACCCGAAGGAACTCTTACTATTTACTTCTTTGAGTTGCAATAATGTTGTAGCTTGGACTCAATAAGCTCCTGTTTCTAAATAAATCAGTAAAGTCATGTAATGAAAGAATACATTAACTACAATGCAGCTAAACTGTGTTTGACCCATTCTTGAAAGTGAAATTTCCATATCTTAATTGAGGAATATTGATTGGTAATGCAGTAAAGCTCTTGATGAAGGTAGAGCACGTCGCAGAATAATTTCAGCTCTAAAAGTAGAAGGGAAAGGTATCAGCATTCTGTATGTATGGGGGCCCAGACGATCATTAGATGATTAATATTAAACTATATAAAGATTAAGATGGAACGATTTCATGAAGCAGCAATTAGACCTGATGTAAAAGTAATACTAAACAATAGACTGGTACATAGGATCTTGAAAGCAGTAGATTGCTCAGTGTTGGTTTTAGGGGGTGACCAAGTAGGCAATTGTGGTTACTAGATGCCATGTATCCTTGAGGGTCCCTACGCGTTTCTAAGTCTTCACTGCCTAGGACCACCAGGGACTTTATCATTTAAAGGGTTTTCCACTTTCTGATAACCGATGACCTATCCACATCTTTGGCTGCCTCAATGCACCGGATGTTTGGAACCGTATGCAGTAGTTGGAGCCGTAAGCAGATGGCTCCAACCACTGAATAGCGGCCATTTGGCGGAACTGCAGCTCTGCTCCTATTCACTTGAAAGCAGTACTGCTGCTCGGCCGCTATTCTTTTCCCAGACCCATCTGCTTCCGGCAATGCTGTTACAGGGTCGAGGTGTCGGACACGCACCAATCATATACTGATGACTTGTCCGGTGGATAGGTCATCAGTTGTCAGAACGTGGAAAACCCCTTTAACCCAATCGATATATAGTCATTATATGGCGGTATTATTTGTACAATGAATGGCAGTATTGTATGAGTATTGTATGGCAGTATTTGGCATAGACATATGTCTGACTTACTAGCTGCCAAGGGCCCCAATTTCTATAAAATTGTCCCTCAGGCAGAAGAGGCTGATCAAGGTTGGTGGATACCCTTGGGTACAAAAAATGGATGGTGGCATCTGCCGAGTAACTGTCATATAATGTGAAGCCAAGGTTATCAAAGAGATGTCATGGCATATCCAGGATTTGTGCCATAAAATTCTGATAGGTGGGGGTCCTTCCTATGAGTTTCCCACCTATAGGAAGAACAGTCTCTACTGATGCCGTAACTCCCCTAGACTTGAATGGAGAAAAACGGGATCCAAACGTAGATATTTATGGCCTATTGTGTGGATATAAATGTCTAAAACTGGAATCTCTTTATGCCAGCCATACACATTAAATCATTGTCAACAGATCCCTCTGATGTCGACAGTCCCGTGACGTCCGCTGATGGGAAAATACATGGAAAGCGTGATCGATCTTTTATTCCTCTATAGGTTAGCGCAGCCAAATGTGAATGTTCATGGTTGAGTCAGGTGAAATTGCTGTCGGTCGTACGACTGTTTTGCCATAGCTGTCTTCTGTCTCCGACTGGTTTTAGCACGACCTCTAGACAGATCTGCAGAATTTGGCCACACAGCTCCAGTATTTATAGCTGTTTGATAGAGATCCCACTGCCAGGCTTTGGGGGCTACGGGTAGCAGAATTTCTTGTCTATAGGCACCATTATGGCTACAATTAGGTTTATCACCATTACAGTCTTGTCATATTTATAGCGATTAAACTGCAGAACTCATTAACCCTGTCACAGTCGAGTGGAGATGATCGGCAAACATGACATTGAATGTGTGAAATAGTCCATCTGGGATCAGTTCCTGGAATACACACACTCTATATAGAATTAATTCATTTTTATCTGTGGCGTATTCACATGAAAGCCGCTAGTATTAAAAGAAAACAAATACACTGTGTCATGCCTAATACAGGGCTTGGTGGGTCTTCTGGTTTTAAATAACACATAATAGCTGTAGATCTCTGTAGAACAATATTCAGGACTGGATTATAGGGGTGGCATATAGGGCACGAAAGGTGATAAAGGTGGAGAGGTGGCCACACATCCTTATGGCTCCCTCTTTTGAAGTCTAAGAGTGTCACTGGTTCGGCTATCTCAAGAACTCCCATAGACTTCAATGTAGAGCCAGGCGCATGTGGTTTTGCGATAGGGTGTCAGGTGGGGCTAGAGTACCACCCCAAATTTTTTTCTTGGGGCCCCCAACTTTTAATTGGCCCATATAATCTTTTTTACATTTAGGGTTGAAAATCCATACCGATTTGACAGATTTATTACTTCTCACAGCTGAGTCTGCCACAGAGATACTTCGTAAAACTGTTTTTCAATTTATCCCATGGCATAAGAGTGTAACTCAAGGTTAACAATGTAAAGTGTTCCAATATTTATAGACAACTTCTGCCATAAACCTGCACGATGGTCTACGGCCTATCCTCACATCTCCCTACACGAATCAATGGGAGCTCCTTCCTTTTAGCTATTTCAGAGAGTCACAGCACATGGGGCGCCACAGATGAGAACATGATTCTGGAGGTACAATCTAAAATTTCTGAATTGCCTAATAAAGGGAAGATTTATAAATACTTGCCAAAGTTACTGTAAACCGAACGTCAAAGGGGGGGGGGGGGGATTTATGATATTTTGCATTACAGGGATGTTTCTAGTATGACCAGGGTGGGGTTCAAATGCCCATGTTTATCAATAGTGCCCTAAGATGCATTTATGAGCTGGGAAATATAGTGGTAAATTTATTAAAATTATGTACATAGCATGATGATATTTGTTGCAGCTTGGTAGGCATGCTAGACACATTTCTCTTCCTAATGTCAACTCATGGCCGATGTTCATATACACCAATATTCTGTGTAAGAAGATGGCTCACATCTCTAATAAATGTTAGGTGCAAAAAGTGACTAAAACACAATAAATGTGGGGCTTGTCATTCACTCCTTTTTTTTGCCGCGATTTATAACACAATTCTGGGGCATTTTCCTTCATTTCCTTAAAAATGTTTCAAACTTTTTTTTCTATGTTTTTTCTTGCGAATTGGAGCACAATTAGTCATTTTAGTTTGTAATTTCCGGTTTAGAATTTTTTTTTTCAACATTCTCGAGATGTCAGAGACAGAAGTTACAATGACAAAACTAGGTGGAGGTGAATTGTAAAGAGGTTAAGACCTCCATTGCTGGCATGTTGAAAAACTGATGGATAATTGTAATTAGCTTTCAGAATTTTTAATTATAGAAGTGGTATAAATAATCACAAAGCGCAGCTCCACTAATGAGAGTCCTTGTGCGTAAAAATGCAGGAAAGCATTTGTTAGAGGGTCTTTGAAAGCTCGGCTGTTAATTAGGTGTCTCGCTGCCAGCAAGATTTTAAGAACAGAAAAAACATTTCCACATATAAATCAGCCAGAATCTGATAGAATCCCAATAATAATTATGGGACAGGGAGGCTCTAAAGCAAATTTGTTTGGGTGCACATAAATATTGTATCACGTTCTGTCGTAAAACACAACTCCGCCAATACAGTAAAATTTCCAAGCGCTCATGAATGTTCTTTTCCTCTTGGTCTGCAGAACATTTCACATACTAGAGCAGCAGTATGTGCTCCAGAGCTGCTCTTTCTTCTATAACTGAAGTTGCAACCACTCTCATCCACTTTAAAGGCTACCAAGAGCTACCCAGACATCGAAACACCCTGGATATAGTAGGACAGTCCAGGATTTCGGGCACTACTCTCCCGGTAAGCCTGCTGTATGTCCCGTTTGGTCATAGTAGGCCATGAGACCGAGTCGCACTATCAAGGCACTCGGAATAATTATTTATGCAGGGACTAATGACCAATAAAATGTGGCTGTAGTCTTACGGGAATGAAGACTCTCTCTCGAATAGTGATGTGAAAAATGATTGACAATATGGCTGTTTCTAGCATACCCTGTTTTGTGGAGAAGTGCAGGCTACTGTGGAGGTTCTAAGGATTTGACTGAAAATCCACTATATTCAATTTATCATTATAGATGCCCCATAATAACTTCCTGTAGGACTATTGGAGAGTACATGCTACCCCATAATCGATCCCATGGTATGGGGGTAATGTGCAAGTATGTTAAAATAGTTGACTATGAGGGTGCATATGGGGTGAGTATTAGGCAACTGTTGAGTATGAGGATATATTCAACTGTTTCCCCATAGGTTCCCCATATGCACCCAAATAAGGCTGGAATTTGGGGGTTGAGGGCATGGTTTAACCACAAGTGTGTCCCTCTTTGCCTTTTTTAAAATTTGGGTGGTACTCTATGACTTTAGTCACCTGGCCAACCAACCTGTATGTCAGTATACTTAGACCATAACAGCCATTCATGACACAGCCCACAGGGAAAGTTCCTAATTTTCATAATTGTAAATACACTTAAAATGTTTTGGACATCTGACGTCCCGTACAGTAAAAATGTTTTCTAAAATTCATCTGGATCTCCGAAAACCCTTTTAACAACATTGGTTTAATCGTTATTCACATATACACATTTTAAACTTTCACAAAACTATAAAAAAACACCGTTTCCCTGACTCCCATTCTGCAAGCCATGACGGCCATTGGCGTCCCCAGTAAGGACTAATAGGAATTGAGAAGTGGCCCCTGTTCCCACGATTAGAGGGGGTCCCACCTAATAGATATTTATGGTGTACCCTGTGATAAATGTAATGCACCCGGCATCTGTTTGATCATCACAAGACCAGGAGGGCTTTACTGTTAACGAGAGTACCCCTTTAAATGTTTGGAGGATGTTCCAAGATTTGCTCGATGAATATATTTGACGAACTAATACAACATTATAATTGATTCATATTTTTTAGTTATAAATAAATCCTGGAGGACTTTTAAGACATGATAATTCACCTCCGTTTCCACCCGGGAGAGCTCTCCTCCAGTATTTATATTCTCCTTTTCCTTAATCCTGTCAAAGCAGTTTATAGACGTAATTATGTTTATTCAGAATTTGGCTAAAACTAATGAACCATTGGTAAACACCTCAGCATTTTATTTTCCATGAATAATGAATATAAATGGATCTGTCACAAGCAGAAAACTTGTTGAATGTATTTCTCACTGATACACAATGTAGTGTTCTGTACTAAGACAATGGGGTGATAGAGCTGCTCACATCGTTACTATGTATGTGGGGTGAATGGATACAAGCAGTTATATTAAAGGGGTTTTACAGGAATATATGCCATCAATGTGTGAATGGTGAGAGTCCGACCCCCCGGGACCCCCACCAATCAGCAGGACGACGTGAACGCGGCCCTCCTAAGCATAAGCCATAAATGGTATATTCCCAGAAAACAACATTTATAAAAATTGATTCAGAACAATTACAAATTTAAAGGGAAACTCTTGAAGGAAGACAAAAAGTCCTTTGCCGGATCCCCCATTTCCATCTTCAAAGTTGAAATGTACAGATAAATACTTTAAAAAAAATAACAGTGTCCTGGTGCAGGGGGCCAAAGGACTTTAATTTTGCTTATGCCCCGGGCCAACGTCAGGACCAGGTAGACCTTGGCAGATGCCAGGGTACACTGGGCCCACTGTGATTCCGTTGCTCAAGGGCCTATATACACCTGGAGTTGACCATGACGATGTACCCAGCCATTTTTCAGTAGGATGCTTCTTGATCTCTTGTTTCCCGCTCATTGTGGCACCTGTTGCTAACTGTAAATCTACAATAAATATATATATATATATATATATATATATATATTCCAGTCCTCACACATAATTGGCTAACATTTCCTAAATTCAGCAGATCGCTTTTGCTGTGTAGACTGCTACAGAGTCAGCAGAGTCATCTCATTATATTTAGTGACAGATGCCAGCTCTATTGAACGCCTGAAGGCTGGATAGAAATACTATACAGACAGATAAGGTTCTGTATGCAGCTCCCCTGTTACTCCCTGTAATTCATCTCTTCCTGGAGACCTTATTAGTTTACTAACCATTAACTCCCATTGATTACCGTAAAGCAAACACTCTGCTGCACTGTCTATGTAGTAATTTTATTCCATTCTAACTTGATGAATTAAAAAACGTGCCGTATATCTTTTCTCTAACTGGTAAATAGAGGTGACTTATCAGGCCTGATCTCAATATACGTTTTAAACTTCCTTTAGTATACTTACACGCATCGCACTCTGAACATTGCTGATTGGTAAAGATAATATGTAACATTTGCAAGGCAAACAGGATATATTTTCAAATACCTAATAATTATGGATGAAATCAAGGGGACACATACTTATCTTCAAACATCTCATTGCCTTTAATTACTGTGATGCTTTCCTTTAATTGGTTCTGATTTACATGAAATTACAGGTGAGAAGTCAAATGATGTCAAATGATGAAATTGCCATTTCAAACTTTCCATTGGAAAAAAAAGTGAACCCACATAAGAAAGGCTCAGAGATCCCATTTGGACCGATTGTATTAAACACTTTGCAGTAAATTACAGCATTGATTGTAGATTTTTGGATAATTTTCAATGGATTCTTTCATGCATTGTGAAATAAAATGCTAACACCTGGACAGGGAATAGAAGAGGTAATTCAGACTTGAGCGCTATGCCTTTTTGTTGTCTCTTTTACCCGTTCAGAAAAAGGGCTTTGACTCCAACTAATGACTTTTTTTTGTCTTAAAGGGGTATCGAGTTTAAACTGGAATGTAGTTACTAGCAATGTGTTTTTATTTTAAAAACAATGTTTTTTTAACAAAGTTATGGCATTTAGAACATTTATGCAAATGGGGTTCTTAATGCCCAACTGGGCGTTTTTTAATTTTCAACCAAGTGGGCGTATGACAAAGAGGTGTATGACGCTGGCCAATCCGCATCATACACCTCTCTGTCTTACACCCAAGCTAGATTCACTGAGCAGCGCGGTCTCGCGAGATCACGCTGCTCAGTGAATCTAGCTTGGGTGTACAGAGAGGTGTATGATGCTGGTTGAAAATTAAAAAACGCCCAGTTGGGCATTAAGGACCTCATTTGCATAAATGTTCTAAATGCCATAACTTTGTTAAAAAAACATTGTTTTTAAAATAAAAACACATTGCTAGTAACTACATTCCAGCGCCGATAAACTGATGTAGGAGATAGAGCATTTTTATTCTGGTGACAGAGCCTCTTTAAGTCATTGCTAAAACTGTTCCTGAACATTTTTTCCCAGAGTGGCAAAACCCATTATCTTGCTTAAAAAGGGCACTGCCATTAGGGAATACTGGTGCCATGAAGGGGTGTACTTGGTCGGCAACAATGTTTAGGTCGGTGGTACGTGTCAAAGTAACATCCACATGAATGTTAGGACCCAAGGTTTCCGAGCAGAACATTGCCCAGAGCATCACACCGCCTCCGCTGGCTTGTCTTCTTCTTCCCATAATGCATCCTGGTGTCATCTCTTGCCCAGGTAAGCGCCGCACACGCAACCGGCCGTTCGCATGATATAAAGGAAACATGATTCATCAGACCAGGTCACCTTCTTCTATTGGTCCATGGTACAGTTCTAATGCTCACGTGCCCATTGTAGGCGCTTTTGGCAGTGGACAGGGGTCAGCATGGGTAGTCTTACCGGTCCCTACACAGCCCCATTCGTACCAAGCTGTGAAGTTCTGACATCTTTCTATTACAGCCAGCAGCAACTTTTTCAGCACTTTGTGCTATAGCAGTTCTTCTGTGGGACCGGACCAGAAGGGCTAGCCTTCATTCCCCACGCTCATCAATGAGCCTTGGGCGCCCCTGACCCTGTTGCCGGTTCACCGGTTGTGCTTTATTTTTCACAATTTTAGTAGGTACTAACCACTTTATACCGGAAACACCCCACAAGACCTGTCGGAGCTCTCAATGGGTCTCAATCTGAGTTTTTCTATCGGGTCTAAAGTTTATGTCGCAGTTTTTTATTGGTCCATTACTGCGCACAGTCATCAACATTGTAAAGCATTGATAACCAATTATTACATCAGCATTCACAGACACACATATGCATATGATCAAAGATAGATACATACATACATGCATATTTAGGATCAGGAAGTGTTGTCATGAGGACACAATTAAAAAAAAAGTTGCAGCCGTTCGGTCTGTAAATGTTATGTATACCCAAAGACCTTTTAAATATTACTTCCAAAAGTTTTCTTTGAATTGACTTTTTTTAAATTATTACTGTGCTATATACTGTAATAGCGTAAGAACAAAACTTTATTGATAAACCTTGACAGCGCAAAAACAATATGTTTTAAACAATACCTGCAACGGTCATAGACTATGTTGCAAAAAAGTTTAAAGCCACATAAGAATTGCCCTAATTTTTTTTCCCAATCAATAGTTGGATGAAATCTTCATGGCGTTCTAGAAGCTGCGAATGATTCCCTTCCAGGCTCTTTGAGAATTACTTTGCATGCAGATATGAATAAAATTAAAGCAAATGGAATCTGCACCACTGGAGATAGAAATGCAAATGAGGTTTAATATTTTAGCAAATGCAATAGTTTATGTTACCTCTCATGACACTGTTCAGATAAAATAGCTCAGCAATCTCTAATTACTGGGAAAAATATGCCAAAATGTAAAAAAAAAACTGCATTCTGCACCCAAAATGAGAACAATATCAAGGTTAATTGAAGCATTTATTACTGAAGGGGAAAGAAATAATAATATACCCCAGGACTGGAAATTGCGCAGCATTAAATACTCCCAGCTGGACACTAAAAACACCACTGTCCTGTCATTAAAGGGAACTGTGACCATTTTATTAACTCGCTTATAAAGTAATAAAAATGTGCATATATTAACCACTTCATGATCACATCAGTTTTCTTATTTGTGGCACAATTCATTATTTGGAATAACTTAACAAAGTTTAAATAGAAATTCTAGTAATTATTGACATTCCCAATAAGGGTTAGAAACATTTGTTTTTAAAGTTTTCTGAAAGGGTATGAAGACTTTTAGAACTTTTTTTTAATTATTATTGCTTAAAGAGGCTCTGACACCAGATTTTCAAATCCCTATCTCCTATTTCATGTGATCGGCGCTGCAATGTAGATAACAGTAACGTTTTTCTTTTTTTTCAAAAACAAGCATTTTTGGCCAAGTTATGAGCATTTTTATATTTATGCAAATGAGCCTTTCTTATGTACAACTGGGCGTGTTTAATCTTATTTCCAACTGGGCGTGTATTGTGTTCGTTACATCTGGGCGTGTTTACTTGTTTTACTCGCTGGGCGTTGTGAATAGAAGTGTATGATGCTGACGAATCAGCATCATCCACTTCTCTTCGTTACCACCCAGCTTCTGGCAGTGCACAGACACACGGCGTGTGACGCCTCTGACGCCTGGTGCCGATGTGTCCTCGCTCGTCTGACGCGATGAAGGACCTGGGGCAGGAAGTGACGTCGCAGCGTGATCTTGAGAGAACACGCTGTGTGTTTGTGCACTGCCAGAAGCTGGGTGGTAACAATGAAGCAACTTTGTAAACAGTCTTGGTTAATACGATTTTAATCTTTTGTGTTTACAGCTCCTGTAAAGCTTTATGTGTTTCTATGGTTACAGACTTCAAAGAAGCCCTGTGTAGTCTGAACCCATAGTCATGTGTTACGCCACTCTCTCTGCTGCTTCTTCTTTTTGCTACAGACAGTACAAGAAATAGATAGATGGATGGATGGATGGATGGATGGATGGATGGATGGATGGATGGATGGATGGATAGATAGATAGATAGATAGATAGATAGATAGATAGATAGATAGATAGATAGATAGATAGATAGATAGATAGATAGATAGATAGATAGATAGATGGATAGATAGATGGATGGATGGATGGATGGATGGATGGATGGATGGATGGATGGATGGATGGATGGATAGATAGATAGATAGATAGATAGATAGATAGATAGATAGATAGATAGATAGATAGATAGATAGATAGATAGATAGATAGATAGATAGATAGATAGATAGATAGATAGATAGATAGATAGAACCCCCTTTACTGGATTTTACTTGAAGATGGTGATGAAAATCAAGAAATGGATCCTGTGACCAAGTCATGAATTGTTGTACGGATCTTTCACAGATTTTTCTTAAGAACTGCATCTGATCCACACAGTAAATGAATTCTGTTTTATGTATTAGAAGTAAAATACGGAGCTGAATGCATTTAAAATAGAATATTGAAGCCAAAACTGAGAGTGAATGATGGATTCTCCAGACAAACCATTCTACTAGATGATTATAAGAAGAAAAAGGACAGAAAAATGAACAGTGAAATTGCATCTTTCCTTAATTTCTATTACCACTATCTGTGCATCAAGAGTATTGTAGCGTCCATCGGCCAAGGATCTGTGCTATTTGTTCCTGTGCCTTAAACCTGTTGGAGTTGTGTTATTCCATTGGTCACGCCTGCTGTGTTACACCACGTCTGGTGTCTTCTGTCAAGGTCCCATCTGAGCCAAGCCGTTACTCCTGTCTGTACCTTTATATATTGACTTAGTACTCTGTTGGCCAGCTGATATCCCGCTACGGTGGTACGGCCCAGTGGGTCCACACACCCACAGGTTGTGACAAGTATTATACCCAAGTGCAAAGTTTTTTCTTCACTGGTGTTTGATTGATGGGAAAACTTCCTACTGCGGAGCCTTATTTCTCTCATATAAGACAACAAAGGATGAAACATGGGTTTGTATTAGGCTAGTGCTCCATGGCGACTTTTAGGTCCCGCAATGCACACTATAAAATGGTGGATTACTGCGACTGTCCTGCAGTCATGGTAAACCGTAATTTTACCATTGTGTGCTGATTGAGAATGCCACTCTAT
Organism: Rhinoderma darwinii; assembly: GCF_050947455.1. NCBI lineage: Eukaryota > Metazoa > Chordata > Amphibia > Anura > Rhinodermatidae > Rhinoderma > Rhinoderma darwinii. The sequence continues at coordinate 21,753,299 of NC_134696.1, forward strand.
AACTCAAATTTCTTTAAAGGGAACCTGTCACCAGCATTTCACCTATTAAGACCTAATTCACATGAGCGTGTTCGGTCCGTGATAAACGATCCGTGTGTCGGCCGCATTTCCCAGACAGAACACACTGCAGGGAGCCGGGTTCCTAGTATCATAGTTATGTATGATGCTAGGAGTCCCTGCCTCGCTGCGGGACAACTGTCCCATACTGTAATCATGTTTTCAGTACGGGACAGTAGTTCCACAGAGATGCAGGAACTCCTAGCGTCATAGATAACTGTGATACTAGGAACCCGGCTCCCTGCAGTGTGTTCTGTCTGGGAAATGCGGCCAACACATGGACCGTATAACACGGACCGAACACGCTCGTGTGAATTAAGCCTAAACCATCAATACCTGGTGGTAGTGGGTGAAAAATAATTTCTATATAATCTATAATTATCTTCTTAGCCGGCTCTGTAACTTTAGTATTCAGTTTTTTAGTGTTCCGGCACCGTATGCTAATGAGCATTGAAGAGCCATATCTTCGTTCGAAAAGAGTCATATCTTCATTTATCAAGCCTTTCTGAGTAGTTTGCCCCGCCTCCTTACTTTTGATTGACAGTTCCTCGCCACCCCGCAGCACATACAATATCCCGCGCTTGCGCATCGATGTCCTGTTCTGATGCATGCGCAGTAACTAGATTTGCGACCCGGACGAAGCAGGGAGGGAGTCGGACCATGCATGACGGGTGCATGTGCTCTATCTCAAGCGAGGTTTTGGTATTTAGGGCGGGCCAGTTTTCGGCGGTGGGCAGGCATAAGAAGAGGAACGAATAAGACTGACAGATTATTAACATAAAGAGCGCAAAATGTTTGCAGACCGTTATTTACTGTCGGAGGAGGAGTTTAGGAGAGGGGATAACGGCAATGAACTTCTGACAGCAGCGGCCAGCGAGGGGGGAGGAGAGTTCAGTAGGTGGAATGCTGGTGACAGGTTTCCTTTAGTGACCGTCCATTTTTATTGCTCCCTTAATTAAAAGCTTTTTAAATAGTCTTTATTAAATTCTCCTACTGTTTTGTGTCTACAGTTCCTATGCAGACCTATGTGTCTCCCTGGTAACAGACCACCAATAATCCCTGTGTAGTCTGATCCTGCAGTCATACCCCGTTGCACATGTTCCCTACTTCTTGCTATCCTACCTTTTGGTTTGGTAGGTTAGGAAGGATTAGGGGATAGATGAAAGAAAGTAACACCTCGGTGTATGTTCAGATGAAAGTTTTTTTTCTATGACCATGGAGTCACATCAATCTGCATAGGAGCTGTATACACAAAGCAGTAGGACATTTTCGACCAAGATTATTTGCAGAGATGCATTGAACCAATAACAAAAAAGTCTAAGTACCCTTTAAGGGTAAGGCCACACGTAGCGGCCCTGACACGGTCGCAATACGGCCAACAATCGCACCGGCACCATGTTCGGTGCGGCTGTCAAATAGCCTGTTAGTGGCTGCACGTTAATGCGGGTAAGCCGTCCCTTTATCTGCAGAATCCTGCGGCCATGAATTAATACACCCTTTATGGCCGCACGATTTTGCATGTTACAAGAAGTTACCCCCTATTCATTCTCTATGGCAGCGCCGGAAAAAGGCAAACACTGCACTCGGCTATCTCCAGCGCTCCCATAGACAATGAATGGAGTGGCAGTGCGCATGAGCATGTAACCGAATTCCCCTTAACAAGGTATTTTACAGCCGAGCCTAAATAGTGCCCGAGCGGTTGTTGGGCGCGTTTCGACCGTTTCAGAGCCGCTCCGTGTGGCCTTACCCTAATAAGTCTGGAAAACAGAAACCGCACCTATATAAGGTGGTGCCTGCTTATTAAAGGGCTTCTTTGTTCTGGGCAAGCCCTGATGTAAATGGGGTACTGCTGGCGTTCAACGGATTGCAGAAACACCCAGCGATCAGCTGCACATTTCTCCTACAGTGGCCACTATAGGAGAAATGTGGTATTACATGCTGGCAATTGAAATGAGTAGATGATAATGTAATACCTGGTTCATTGCTCTTTGTGGTGGCTCTCTGTGCTGGGGTCTAATTTATTCCACTGCAGTTGTCTTATAACAAAGTTTATAATAAAGCAAAAAGACAAAATATTTTACAGAAACTTTTTTGTTTTTTACTGCTGGATGTCTTCAGAATTTCAGAACTTTGTTTAAGTGATTACAGTTTTTATTTATTACAGTTGTCTTTCTTAAACCCCGGAGAAATGGTCATAAACTGCTCCATTCAAATCCCTAAAGGGAGAATTTATTGCATCTGTCTGTCATCTGGTGAACAGGTGATTTTTTATTTATTTTTTAGATTTATTGAGCTGTACATCATTAATGCCTCCGCTATACTGTACACCTTGTATCATCCATTGAGCAGTCAATGCCAGAGCTGGAGATTCTCCGATCATTAGATAAAATATACTTTGGTCTCTAGAAAGGAGGAAATACCTGGGGAATCCAGGAACATAAGATATAATGAAAAATGGTTGCAAAGAGGGATCTATAGCAGCTTGTAATTTATTTGAACATCTCCAGCAGTATGACATTATTGTAGGAGAGATACAGAAAAGCTTCCAAGTAAAGGAAACGGTAAAAAAAAATCTCGTCTAATACGGACGGCCACAGAGGAGCTGCTGAACAACTGGGTCACACATGAGCCCTCGACGCTGCCAGAAATGTTTCCAACGCGTTCTTTTTCTGTAAGATATTTTATAAATGAAATCAATGTTATATTACCATTTTTAATCCCTTAATGACCACGATACATTTTTTTAATGGTGGCCATTAACCCCTTAACAACCACACACCGTATTTTTACGCTGGATTCACAATTTTTTATAATGGCGTTTTTTGTGGCTCTTTTTTTAATGCGTTTTTTTAGTGCAGTCAGATGTTACATTATATATAGTGAAATATCCAATGCATTACACACAACTGCGTTTTGGTTTGTGGTGTTTTTGAGGCAATTTTGTGGTCAGTGGCATTTTTTTTCCAAACATAGCATGTCCTGGGTATAGCGTGTTTTTAGACTTTTTTCCCATAGGCTTCACTATAGGACTTCAAAAACGCGATAAAAAAATGCATGTACAAAATGGCACTACTTGAAAAACGCCACTATAAACGCCACCAAATAGTCACTAAAAACGCTTTAAAAAACAAGCATTTTTTGATGCAGTTTAAATTGCCAGGAAAAGTCTGTGTTTGGAGGAGGCCTATCATGGCTTGTTTCCCCTACAACGGGGTCTGCTATGGCTGCCAAAATTAGGCAATGTTTTTTCCCATTGCGGGAAAAAAACGCCTTCACCTCCCATTGAAAACAATGGGAGGCAATTTCGTCAGTTTTTTGCCGCGGTTTTTGCGGCAAAAAAATTGTCAAAAAAAACTCTGTGTCAACAGGGCCTTATAGGGGAAATATAAAGTGCAAAAACACTAAAATGCATAAAGATAAATAAATACATAATAATAATAATAATACAAATATCCACAGCTCTACAGCCAAAACAATTTTCCTAATGAGGCCATGTTAGATATTAAAATAAAGAGGAGCCTATAGCAGACACAAATATAAACCCTATTTTACATTTCTGTGCCTTTGGCTGCTATGGCAACTTCAGTTAAAGGGAAAATGTAAAGTGAAAAAAAACTTAAAATCAGTAAAATAATCATTTTGGGGACATATCATGAAAGAACAAAAAAATATATATATAAAAAAAACAAGAAAATCACATTATAAGTAATTAAAAATAAACCCCACGTCAGTCATATCTGGAGATCTGCCCCATGCTAAGGCATGTTAAATGCCGAAATAAATTAAGGCTAATGGTGGAGAAAAATATAGTTTCTAGTTTAGGTTTTTTGTGTGTTTTTAAGTGATTAAAAAAAATTTACTTGAAAAAAATTATAATTTTTCACACAAGAAAAGGTCTTGCCAAAATCTTGAGTATTATCTGATTATTTTTGAAACTTGTATTCCTGTACTAATTTCTAGCACTGTCAATAATAAAAGTCATTGAACCTTTTAATGAAACTATGGCCATTCATGGGATGTGACTCTATCTTTAGATGATCTGCAAGATGACTCTATTTTCTGGGAAGACTTGACCCTCCTTATCAAAATTGACAAAGGAAAGAGGATATTTTTGGGCTAGTTTTTAGGCCATGAAAATCTTCAGGTCATATGAGCCTCCATTTTTAATGCCTTTTATTTTCTAATTAAGAGCTGATCACATGCTCTTCAATCCACTGATGGACACCAGGTAGACATCCAAGATGGGATTCGTTTTTCATAAAGGGTGCATCACAAAAATATACTACAAAGTATATAGATTTTAATTAGTGATCTACGTATAAGCGTTCAGCTATGAATACAAACATTTCCATTAGTGTTAGTCATATTGAAGAACATTGGAAGTGGAAAGTCAAGAATTAACTGGAGCACAGCCACCATATAGTAGGCCATATAAGTTCATTGAACTGCCAAGTGCTGAAATGTTTCAAGCTTCTGTCTGTGACTGCAACGTTTCTAGAGGAGAGCGTACTTCCAAATTTGTAGCCATAGTTTGGGGAAAGCTTTTTTCTATTGTAGTATGACTACACCAGCAAGGTCCATGAAAAAAATGATGCCAAGTTTGATGCGGAAGAACTTGATTGCCCTAGACTCCGACCCCATCCAACCAGACTTCATCGCCCAACATTACTGCCCAACTTCATGTGAGCTGGATATACCTAAATCCCCAGAGCCATGTTCCAAAATCTAGTGGACAGCCTTCGAGAACCATGAGGGAGTAGCAGTAAATGGAGGTTCTTCTTCGTATCAAATTTCATGGTTTTGGTGTGAGATGTTCACCAAGCTCATATGCATATTACGTTCTTGTGTCCATATATATGTGGCCATGTAGTATATCTTACCATAAAGAAACACTTAACTTATGGAAAGAAGTTGTTCTCTAGACTCCTCCACAAAGTGTTTTAGAAAAACAGAACAAAAATGGTGGGTGAGAAGCTCATAGCCTCGACTGAACCACAACTCACAAAGAAAATAGAACACAGGTATCTGACATCTCAGAAAACCAACCCGCAGCCTCAGCTGTCTCACAGTTCAGGTAATTAGGCTGCCGCTACATAGAGCGTAGGTTTCATAGCTTCCCCAGCAATGTCTGACACATTGTCAAATTCCCAGTGGTGTTTAGAAAAAGTTTAGGACACTTCTGTGAATAAACTGAACCTGGAGATACTACTGTTCACAAAGTTGGTTAAAAGTCCTTTCCCGCATAGCCTCAATAGCAGGTAAAAGATCTGTCAGGCTTTGTTATGTAAACCTCTCTCACCCATTCCATTTTCCCATGGTGCCATTGACGTTTTTGCTCTTTGTGAGTAGAAAACCTTCTCGTAATAGTAACAGAATATTAAATGTAGGATCTCAAATATGGAAACCCATTATGATAGTTCTGGAAAAAGCACATATTTAATTTTTCTGCTTTGGTTAATAACATACAGAAATATTCCTAATTCTTTCATGAAGATCCAATTACATAAGTTGCCATATCAGTGTTTTTCTAAGGGAGTTACAAAAACAGTGTAGCTCAGCGAGCTCGGCTGTTTCTGTAACTCCCGACTACCTAATCAGGAAGTTGCCGGGAGGCAGCGGTAGCTGAGCAAGGTAAAACGGGGTCTAGGGGGCCCTGTTCTAGAGGTGGGACAGCATCTATTGGGCATTTATCGCATATCCACAGGATATGCCATAAATGTCCAAAATGGAAGAACCCCTTTAATGGGAGCAGGCAAAGATTACAATACACTGCAATACATAAGAATTGCAGTGTACTGTACCAGCAATCAAATGATCGCTTCTTCCAGTCCCCGAGGCGGACTATTTTTATATATTTTTTTAAAAAACAAATTAAATTTTTAGTATTCTAAAACATCTTAATTTTTCCTAATACGTAAGGCATTTTCCTGATGGAATAAGAGACGAAGAATCTAATCTAAGCATTCTTCTATCATGAGCTAAAACGAAAGACTTTATTATGTAAAAAAAAAAAGTCTGTTTAAAATTTATTTTAAAATATAATATTTGCTTGAACTAATTTAATTAGTTAATTAATTAATTGGGGCATAAAGAATTACGTTAACATTGAATTTTGATGTATCTTACTTAGGAAGCCAATAAGTTTAACATTCTTTTCAGCTACAATTATTTATAAGGACTTCGACTAATCAGAAGACCTAACATTAGAAGATGTACACAGATACCTTCTACAATCATCTCAAAACACTTCAAATAGATTGAAGATTTGTTTTGTGCTGATATCTAAACTCCCGTCTATCCTTGAAATATTTTCTACTACTGCAATTAAAGAGAACCCCCCCCCCAATCATATAAAAATCATTGATACAGAGAACATCCATGAGTTTAAGTGGTTTTCATCAATTGCCGCTCCCATCGGGCCCAAGGATGAAGCACCTGAGAAGGTATTTTTCTCCGAAGCGCATTATTAACCAATGTATGTCCTGCGGCTGCCAAACAGAGAAGGAAGGTGACAACTGCTCTGAGAAAACAAGAAGTTCCTTGGTCCACCAGAGGACATGATTCTGAGGGCTCACCCTCCATCTATACAGAACATGTACACCTGGCATCATAATTCAAACAGGACACACCATCAATGAGATCTAATAGGTTATTTGTGAATCATCCCATAAGAAATAGACCCTACTGGCAAGTGATTGGCTCCAACATCATCTCCAAATGGGGTTGTCTTCTACTGGACCTCTGGGTCCTTTCATTATTGTGTGAGAGCCTGGACCCCACAGAAGGATCCTCTGGGACTCTGCTGGGCCAATAAGACTATAATTGAGGCCCCTTGGCGGAAAAATTGGTGGGAGCCCCCTTCCTCAGAAGAAGTAATTTAATATACGGCTAATTTAAGTTGGACGGAAACATATGAAAATTGTCAGTAGCTTCCACCAGAATGATAATCTAATGTGTAAGTGACTGCTCCTTTACAGGTCTATATGTCTTCATGGTTACAGACTACAAACAAGCCCTGTGTGTAGTCAAATCCTGCAATCATGTATGCTGCCACCTCTTCTGCTCCCCTTTTATTATCTGAAAATTTTATGTAAGGCTCATATGCAGATATATGCATCTCCTTCGTTACAGACTACAAACAAACCTGTGTAGTCCGATCCTGCAGTTGTCACTCCCTTTTATTTGCCTCCTATTCTTCTGTCTGTAGGTTATCATAAAGATGGGGTATTGTGCATGGAGTAACACATGACTATAGGACTAAACTACACAGGGCTTGTTTGTAGTCTGGAACTATGGAGACACATAACTTTGCATACTAGCTGTGTACACAAAACGGTAGTAGATTTAAATGCAAAGCAGCTTCATTTTTTTTATTAGGTGCATTGCCGCACTAAAAATGGTTGCAAAAGTGTTCATACCCTTTAACAAAGCATGGGTATAACTTTAGTAAGTCAATCCTGCTGTGTGGGTGTGATGAGGTCCTCCGCAGCTGTACTACTCAGATATTCAGATGGTAAATGCTGCTGTTGAGTGAGCTAAAATGATTTAGGAAACGAGCTACGTGTTCGCTGCTGTTTGTTTGTAGTCTCTGTGAATGTAATAATGTATGAATAATAGTCTAGAGCTCTCAAGTTTATTTTTTTAAAGTGTTCTGGATACAATTTAAATGAGATCATTACCCTAGAAATGGAGCTTTGCTTAATTAGAAGCAATCTAGGCATTCATTTGGTGAAGCTAATTGATACCATTAAACCGTTGAATGTTTCCCAATTTTGCCAGTTAAAATACAGCTGGTGCTTTCTCCATAGAGTCAAATCTGGACAGAAAGAAGACGGTTCAGAGACTGGGTGCCCCCAACATATATATTTATGCTTATTACATAAGACTCTCCCTATGTACCTGGCGGGTTCACATATTTCTTGCGCATACTGTATATTTTGAAGATAACAGAAAATTGGGTGTGTGAAGCGTAACCCTATTTATTAATGCGCGGGGTTATTTATTCAACCAGAAGCATATAACGCCGGCAGTTCTATAGGAAGCCATGGCTCGACACGAAAGACTATCTAGCCAAAAGTATGTGGACACCTGACCATCCCACTTACAGTATATAAGCTTGTTGGACATCCCACAAAACCATAGGCGTTAATATTCGAGGTCTCCTTTTGCGGCTATTACAACCTCCATTTATCTGGGAGGACTTTCGACCAGATTTTGGAATGTGTCTGCGGGAATATGTACCTACTCAGCCAAAAGAGCATTTGTGAGGTCAGGAGCTCATGCAATCGGCATTTAATTTCATCCCAAAGATGATGGATGGGGTTGAGGTCAGGACTCTGAGCAGCCATTCGAGTTCCTCCGCACCAAACTGGTCCCACCATGTCTTTAAGGAGCTTGCTGTGTGCACAAGGGCACAGTCATGAGGAACAGAAGTGAGCCTTAGGCTTGTCTTCAGCTGCTCTACTATCTATCTATCTATCTATCTATCTATCTATCTATCTATCTATCTATCTATCTATCTACCTCATATCTATCTATCTATCTATCTATCTATCTATCTATCTATCTATCTATCTATCTATCTATCTATCTATCTATCTATCTATCTACCTCATATCTATCTATCTATCTATCTATCTATCTATCTATCTATCTATCTATCTATCTATCTATCTATCTATCTATCTATCTATCTATCTACCTCATATCTATCTATCTATCTATCTATCTATCTATCTATCTATCTATCTATCTATCTATCTATCTATCTATCTATCTATCTGTCTGTCTGTCTGTCTGTCTGTCTGTCTATCTATCTATCTATCTATCTATCTATCTATCTATCTATCTATCTATCTATCTATCTATCTATCTATCTATCTATCATCTATTTATTGTATCTTATCCATCTATTTGATCTACTGTATATACACAAATAAAATAAATATACAATTCCATTCTGTGGTCTCTATTTTTATCTTTAAACTAAAATATGAAAAAGCATAAAAAATAATAATAACCACACATCTGCTGAGGACACAGCTGCGTCTACTTACAAATTTTGATCCTGTTCCTAACTTTGTGACTGCAGCAAATGCTTATTCGTCCTGGACCTCTCCTGGGGCAAGATTGCTAGCAATATTTCCTACATTAGTAATGCTTTTTTGTTCCTCCTATGGATGCCAAAGCCTGGCACTGTCGTTGCAGCTGGCATCTCCTGGGCAACGTTCAATAAAGATGTACTGTACAAGTTTTTCCCAGAATGTTAGAACCATATTAAAAGAATGTTCTCTCTGACAGAATAAGTGATTTGTGTAGCACAGGCCTAAAGACATAGCAATTGTTAGAATGTATTTTATTCCATATATTATAAGGACAATATTAAAACGTTTAGGATTTATTAAAATATAAGGGTTTGTGTCTAGAACTGTATTTATAGCCAGTGGTGATATACGCCCTGTTAGGGACTGTGCCCTATTTTAGCCCTCAGATCGTCCCAAAAATAGGACTCTCAAAGAACAATACAGCTGTTTGTAACCTTTCAAAAGATCAACTATATGCTGTATATTAGCAAGGCAATCTTAAAAGAAAGAAAAGTGAAACAATAGCACTTGGTACAAAGTCTAATGGAATACAGGAGGCTCCTCACCTGGTTTGCTTGAAGGATCATCGCGTTCTGTTGGTAAAACGACTGGTACATCTCTCCCGAGGATCCAAATTACAAGAGTCGGTTAAAGATGTACGAAATTGGATATATATTTTCAAAAATAAGGGAGTTTGGTGGGTGTTCTCCCTTCAGGCACTCATTAAAGGACGTATAGTCCCTTTTAAAAAATTGACGGTAGAAGAGTCAGGGCCGTTATGATGGGATCTAGTTGTTTTTTTAAATAAAAAACTTTTTGAAAAAAGTCTGTAGAGACCCTTTTGAGTTCCTTAATGTGAGGTTGCCTAGCAAACTTCCTGATTCTTGGAAATTTGAAACCATATTCGAACAAGGTTACAGTATGTTGGGTGAACACTACTGGCGTTATCCTACTGGATGCCTATCGTGGGGTCAAGAACACAGTTTTAAATAGGGCATGGGCATGATTAATAAGCAGTGCCCACGATCAAGTCTTACCATGAAACAAAGACTACATAAAGGTGATCGTAGGTATACTGTCATCTAATGAAGGTCCAAACCTGAAATACACAACAATATGGATTAATGAAAAGGATTCACATCCATTGTATCACCGCTAACATCCTTTACCCATCACCTTCTACAACGTTCCTGGACAACCGGTTCGAGAAGGTCTGATATTTTATCATGTTCTCGAGTATTGCTTTTTGACTAAGTTGATTTAATCAGGTGCCAATGTGTTCTAAAGGAGAAGTCCGTCCCCCCCTCCCGCCATAAAGGTTATGTTTATTAACCCTACAGTTGTATCTAGATGTGTTTGTTTTTCTCCTTTACATTATATTATGACTTCTTTGGTTTGTCTTATTTTGAGATTTACTGATGGAAGTCTCTACTTTCCATGGTTGAGGATCAGTGTTAAGATCCACCTTGTGAGTTGCTAAGAGTTGTAAGCACAACCTTCATAGACAAATGAGTCTTCTCACCACGTACTTCAGGAATTGGAGGTTCTTGCAAGCATTGTCTTATTATTTTTCCAGATTTTTATGAAAGTTTATGTGTGACTGTCTCATGTTAACATCAGCAGAAATCATTTTAAGTGCTTATGGAATTCAGATGAGGGAATTATATTGTCTCGAGGAGCTTTTGTGTTATTGGGGACAAAAAAATGTCCAAAGAACCTGTTGTCTATGGTATTCCTATGCTCAAAAGCCTTACTAGCTTATGATCAAATCCAGAGAAATACTATCCATGGTGATATCTGTGTTTAAAGGACACGTGAAGGGCAATTGGTAGGACCATGAGTACACACCACTGGCCTCTTGGGATTAGAGGATATTTTTACATATCAATGATGGAGCTCTTCTTACGGCTGACATTGTCCTTCTATCCTCTTTTAGAGATACGACTGCTGTGTTACATCTGAATTTCACAATTTCTTTTTTTTTTTTCGAGATCTCTTTTTCAGACTGTTCCTCATTCTGTATAAAGAGCAACAAAAGCTATTTAACATAACATTGAAAGGTGCTGGTGAATAGACCGCCGCTAAAGAATTTCAAAGCTCCCTATTTTATTTTCCATTTAGCTGGTGAAGCATATTCTTTGTCTGCTGTTTGTCAAAGGAGTCTTTCCCCATCACTCATCTTCTTATTTGCTTCAGTAGATGTAATGCAGAGCTGAATCTGGAGATATACTGTACAGCCTGAGCCGATGCTTGCCGGTGTCTCTTATTATTCATACTTTACTGTCACTCTCAAATCCCTCTTTGCTTGTTTTATTATACTTGACTGTTCTATTCCGTATATAACCCCCGCTGATGACTCTCTCTCTTTATGTTTGAGTCCCTTATGAACATATAATCTGCTGTGAAAGTACTGAGGGTTAACTTTAAGGGTCATTATAAGAAAGAGAATTTTTTTAAAAAAAATTTGCATAAAAAAATCAACTGTTCTAATGGATCATTGGACCTTGAAATGAAATATAGAGTTAATCTACGGGAAGGTCAGGACCAAATAGAGCATATTAATAATGAATTATGCTAAAAAATAAGGATATTGCTGTCATCGTCTCTTACTCTTTCAATAATAAGTTCACTCATCACATGTTACATCAATGAACCCGAATGAAACAATGCAGAATAAAAAGGTACTGTGTGTATCTACCAAGTGACAGTCATGGATAATGAGAATAACATGACTCTGACACATTACCTGGTGTGGGAAAGTATTTGTCACTGAGATTACAGACACAAGCTGATACAATGTTGAAACCATACTGTAACAGCCAACACTGAGCTGAAATGTGCATATCAGGTACATATATATATATATATATATATATATATATATATATATAATAAATACTGCACAATGGCTGATAAAAGCATAGGTCAATGTTGAGCTACCACTGAAGTCATTGTCAAATCAAGACAACCCATTTCCATGTGTCCTATTGGGAAATGTAGACATCATAGAGGAGGGTCCCCCACTCGAGACCTCCATCTATCAGTCAGAATGGAGAGCTGCTGAAAACAGAAGCTCTCGCTCTGGAGGACCCGAGCTGTTCAAGTATTGCATTTATGGTGATTCATTTGTATGACCGACGTGTAATACTACATTTTCTCTGTAGTGGGCGCTGCATGGTATTTCAACTTAGTCCCTTTCACTTGAATTGAAAGCTTTAATCTCAGACACAGCCTATGGACATGAGTGGAGCTGTTTGTGAGAAAAACTTTTTTTTTATAAAATTATGCATCAGTGTGATTGGTGCAATTTCCTAAATATATTTTATGAAAAATTATTTTTAATTTATGAGATACAGCTGCTTTGTATTCTGTATACAGAACAGCTGTATCTAGCGCTGAATCATGTATCTGTCAGATCAGCAGGACTGACGTGTTTAGTGTTAGCGGGTCCTGCATGTCTCGGACACCCAGGATCCACTTGTAATCTATCACATCCAGGTTATGAACTTAGATATGATCAATAACAGCTTGATCCTGCGTGTCAGAGACACAGGACCTGCTGACACTGAACCGTCAGATAACTGACAAATACAGGATTCAGCGCTAGATACAGCTGCTCTGTATACAGGATACAAAGCAGCTGTATCTCAGAAAGTTAAACAATTTTTTAATAAAATATAGTTAGGAAATTGCACCAATGTCACTGATGCACAATTTATTTTTTTTAAGAAAGATTTCAAAAGTGTTCATAGCCTTTAAGATGCTGATAATTTAAAATGTGTCTTTTGCAAACTAGTGGCTTCAACCTGTCTGTACGAAACCCTAAACAGGTCTAGCTAATCTTATTACAGACCTACATCTATAAAATATTATTGCAGTAAATTTTTATTTTATCCTGCATTCGATTTTCCAAAAATTCTGACAGTCTGGCACTTGTTTCTAGTACAAAACACCGTTCTTATCATTTGATTGAATCGAGAAAACCAATAATGAGACACATGCAATTCCATAACAAGCTATAACCATCTGATTACCCGGAATATGTAATAATCTGGCACCAATTAGATCCTATCAATGCCGGACTAAGAGAATTTTACTGCATTTATCTCACACCAACAGACGTTTCAGTTAAAGATATCCGTAGCTCAGTTAGTCAAAGTTGGCAGTCGTTTCCATACGAGACAAATGTTTGTTTGGCTGGCGACCAGTGACAGTAGATGCAGCTTGGCAGCACTTCTCAAACAGTTTGCAATGTAGGATGAATGTTTTAGTTCCCAAGCTTTACATGTTTGAAGTCTCACAGTTTAGAGCAGATTTTCTACTTTCATACTGATGTATTAATAGGTCTAGTCTCGCAAAAAGTATAGAGCAATGGGGGTTCAGTAAACGCATTAACAGGTGGTCCTCTAAACCAGCCCGAATGCAAATGTAATCATGCAGGAGAGGGTTGGGTGCCCATACACAGCGCTCAATGCTATTTCCCCTGCATCTATAGGACCCAGCGGGCAGGTACAGCTCCCGAGCAGTGGATGTTATAACCTGAGAGCAGTGGCATATGTAGAGGAGAGAGGGCTCCATAGTAAAGAGCTAGATGGGCTCTCCAATAGGATACTGGGTTTGCCACCAATGACAGAATGACCTGGGGTGTGTTTCCACTCCATGTCCTTTCCAAGACCTTTGGACCAATTACCCACTCCTTTGTTTGCTAAAAATGGTTTTCTGTGGAGGGAGTGTCGCATAGGTACTTGCCAACTAATATCAGAGGGGGTGGTGCCAATTTTGCCCCCTCTCTCCAAGAGCCTTGTAGTAGCCGCATGGTCTGCCAGTCAGTTGAGACCACAAAGGTGAGAATTTTCAGGGGGTGGGCACCTCGATTCTGGGAAAAAGCTGTGCTTTCAGCTTTAGCCAGAGGCATAGCTAGGTTCTCCAGCACCTGGGGCAAAGATTCAGTTTGGCTCCCCCCCCCCCCCAACCTCTTTCCCGACATCTCCTTCCCCCTCGCCATGTTTGTTTTCTCTACCAATCAATGATGTGTCATTTCTTTTCCACATTTCTTTTTGTGTAACTCGAGCATAAAAACATTTGTACATTTTACAAGCAATATAGTTCTATACACAACACTAGAACCAAGCTCAGTACATATATACAGCACCAGAACCAAGCTCAGTACATAAATATAACACCAGCACAAATACAGCTCAATTTAGTGCCACCCCTGCCGTATAGGTTTGCAGCAATTTGTTTCCAGCTCCCAGCATGGCCCGAACAAAGGTAAGGATATGCTGAGAGTTGCTGTTTCACAAAAAAAAAATCATATCATAATCATAGCAGCCATCATCTCGCTGCAGATCATACACTGACTACATTACTGATTAGAGGCAGAATAAACATTAACATTAAGTGACTCATCGGTGACGTCTCAGATTCTAGTTCTTTTTCTTCATCGGGTCCAGACCTCTATGATGACTTCTCCCGGTCACAGCCCATTTCTGCAGTTTGCCGCTCACATGTCTTCAGCTTCTCACTTTTCCAACATTTCTACACCTATAAAGAAAGATAAAGTTATCATTATACCACACACTACACCCCTAAATATAATAGCGCTATACACTGCACCTCTAATTATGATAGCAACCTACACTGTGTCCCACACATACACACACACACACACACACACACACACACACACCGTGCCCCCTGTAGATAGTGCCTGACATAAAGCCCCATGTAGATAGTGCCCCCCATAGAGCCCCCTGTAGATAGTGCCCCCATATAGCCCACCCCTGTATATAGTGTCCCACAAATAGCTCCCCTGTAGTGTTCCACAGCCCACCCCTATATATAGCCCCCCTGTAAATATAGCCCACCCCTGTATATAGTGCTCCACATATAGTCCACCCTTGTATATAGTGCTTCACAGATAGCCAACCCCTGTATATAGCCCCCCCTGTACATATAACCCACCCCTGTATATAGTGCTCCATAGATAACCCACCCCTGTATATAGCCCCCCTGTAGATATAACCCACCCCTGTATATAGTGCTCCACAGATAGCCCACCCCAGTATAAAGCCCCCCTGTAGATCAAGCCCCCCCCCGTAGATAAAGCCGCACTGTAGATAAAGCCCACTCCCCCTGTAGATAAAGCCACACACTTTTTTATTACGATAAAATAACAAACTATTCAAACGCACCTTAATCCCGTTCCCACGCCGTCCGGCAGCAATGGAGACCTGCTCTCTTCTGCGCAGGTCTCCTGGGGTTGAACGAAGCGTCTTTGAAAGGCGCTGATGGCAGGGCAGAATAACTTTCCCTGTCAATCAGCGCCTTTCAACGACGCAAGCGTCGCAAAGTATTGCGCCGCTTCACTCGTATAAAGACGCTGAATGGCCGGGCACGGAACATACCCGGCCATTATTTGCTTCTAATTGTACCTGTGTCCTATAGACGCAGGTACAATTATAGTGCAGGAGGGGGAGGCGCTAGCGTCCCCCTCTAAGTTGCGCCCGGGGCACATGCCCAGCCTGCCCCCCCCCCATAGCTATGCCACTGCTTTAGCCCAGTGTTACTTTAATATTCTCATTAGTCCATGCTGGAAATGGACATCTTGTATTGCACACCCTGTGAGTTTAGTCACCCATAATGTTTTTTGAGTATCTGATTTTTCAGAATTTTTACATTTTTAAAAATGTTTTACATTGTAATTTAAAATGATCATATACAAATTGTATTATATTTTGATATAATATATTTAATTCGATATTTCGTATAATAAAGTGTTCCTCTAAGAAACATCTAATATAGTTAAAACAATGACAGCCGTTTCTTAAAGGAAAACTTCAGGTAAAATTAATACACAGTGATAAGGAGGGGTCTGAGGGGGCAGAGCATGGCACAGGGGTTATCTCTTTGGTGTTCTTTGATTCCAGTGTCATGTACTGCCCTTCCAGGCCCATAACACAATGTTGTAGCTTTGCCTGGAGTGATCCTTTTTATTAATATTATTATTATTTTTTTAAATACCTTTATTCCAGTATAATTAACTGTAAAAAAGATACTGAAAATATATTTTGACAATTGCATTGATATGAAATCTACACTCTGTATAGGACCGGGGAGGGCTCGTTAAGAATAGAAAGAGGAACACGCTGGATAAACAACCTCAGGTCCTGGCATCTTCGAGAAGACAATATCTGAATACAATCCAAGGAATGAAAATTGAAAATTCCAGTTCACAATTCAGTAAAGAAAAACATATGAAAAAAACCAAAGCATGCGCATCAAAATGTTTGACAAGGGCAAATATTGGGCAGGAATGTTCTAAAATATTGATGGCGTGTTTGTCCTGTCTTCTATCCAGATAACCGGTCGCCATTCATATATCGCCCATCTGCTCAGAAATTAAAAAATTGCCTAAAGTGTAAGATAAGACGTCTGCCTGACACTGCCTGTTGAAAACGTAGAAACACGAGGGCATCCTGAGTCTTGAACATACAATTTTAGGCTATGTTCACACGGGGTATTTTGCCGAGTTTTTTGACGCGGAAACCGCGTCGCAAAACTCGGCAAAAACGGCCCGAGAACGCCTCCCATTGATTTCAATGGGAGGCGTCGGCGTCTTTTTCCCGCGAGCAGTAAAACTGCCTCGCGGGAAAAAGAAGCGACATGCCCTATCTTCGGGCGCTTCCGCCTCTGACCTCCCATTGGCTTCAATGGGAGGCAGGAGAAAGCGTATTTCTCGCTGTTTTATGCCCGCGGCGCTCAATGGCCGCGGGCGAAAAACGGCGCGATAATTGCCGCGAAAATCGGCGTGCAGGGAGAGGAATATCTGCCTCAAAGTTCCAAACGGAATTTTGAGGCAGATATTCCTCCCCCAAAATACTCCGTGTGAACATAGCCTTAGGCAGGATTCCTGATGTTTTTACAACATTTGAGAGATTACTTTGCGCAGTGTCTATGTTGAGTTAGTGGAGTGCTCCTTTAATTATATTTAATTATAAAGCTGAGTAACAGCCTGTATGGTCACCATTATAGGTTCCACAGGAGGTGTCACCAAGATTTCCCAATATTCCCAATGGTAAATCTGCCTAGTTTTGCAGCGATATATCCACTGGTCCTGTATCCCTACAGAACTTGGCCAAGTTCCCATTCAGCAGGTTGAGAAAGCTGGGTGACAACCTCTGTGCAAGGTATAATAAAATAAATATAAATAAGAAAAAGCCGAATTTAATTAACAGTAGATCACGGGTCCTTTTTTTATTTAATTTTTTTTTTGGGTGGGGGGTTGTTCTTTAGAAATCATTATTTTATATCATTTTCCTCAATGTCCCATGAAGCTGAACACTTTCCGATAACGTTGATGAAAACGGTAAGAACCTCAATACTTATAATCCCATTGTAAAATCATAGCATTCCAAGCAAATTGTTTCCAAACTAAAAAGCGCACAAACAATATCATTGGAAATTACAGTCATCACGTAGAAGTCATTTCCAATACTTAAAAGGACAATATTTCAGAAGGTTAGTCCTGCACAGCAGGAAAAGAAGACGAGGCAGCCCAATACTTAGTATTTCTGTGCGAGTGAATGATTGGAAATTGACCATAAGCTCCCGGTAAACCTGATAAGAAAGTAAATCTGTGGCTCATACAGTATCAAGAAGTGAAAAGTGAATCATCCAAAACTAAGCTCCTTCTCCAGAGTAAATGCTCTCCAGCTTGAAGGGAAAAAACTATTATGTACATAACGAACATCGGACCACTTACAAGAAAAAAAAGCCTAAACGTCTCCCTCTTCTCGGTGACCTTGTAATAGTAAAGCACCTGGAATCACAAACAATAGAAACGTCTTGGTCATATTAATGATATTTACGGGACCGTCCAGGGGTGTGCAAAGAAATCATAGGGTCCCAGAGCACAACTCCGAATGGGGCCCCTGCAACACTGAAAGCTCTGTCAAATGTACTACAGCTTTATTAAAGTTAAAGGAGTTTTCCGGGACTTTGATATTGATAGCCTATCCTTGGGATAGGCTATCAATATTAAATCGGTGGAACTCCAACCATCTCCACTGATCAGCTGACTGTAAAGGCTGTGGAACTCCCATACTGTTGGCTTGGGCTGTGACTGGTATTTCACACAGGTCAATGATCGGGCGAACGAGCGCTCATACCAACGCTCGTTCCCGATCAATGCCCTGTGTAAACAGGGCAGCGATCAGCCGATCTCTTATCTCCATCTCTTATGCAGTCCAAAAAATGGTTGGTTGTATACAGGGGATGTGCTGCCGATGAGATACAAGATGTATGGAGATGAACGATCGTATTAATGATCGTTCATCCCTATTTTTCCAATCATTGATCGGTTTGAATTGAGCGGACAGCGACATGATGAATTATCAATCGGTGCCCGTTTAACAGCAGAATATCTGCCCATGTAAAAGGACCTTAAAGTCTAAACTTGGAGCATATATAGTCAGCTGACTATACTTCAAGCCTAGCCAAAGCTAGGCAGGAGAAGCTTCAAACCAGACAGAAAATCCTTGTATAGTGATTTAAAGGGGATGAATTCTAATGCATATAATGCCTGTGGCCTTGTAGAGGACAGTAGGAAATCTCTAAAATATCAGCATTCAGATAAAACTTTGAGGAGATCTCAGAAATCCATGGCACTGGCCAAAAGCTGAATGTTTGTTTGTTTTTTTGCCACTTTGGACAGACCCCTTTTACATCAAAGGTCTCCAAATGATGCTATGGCTGGAGCTCATGTCCAGCAAGTATTTTTTTTCTCCTTCACAAACAAAGAATTATACGCCGCTTATTAAGTTCAATAGCCAAACTTATAAATTGGGTCCTCCAGCGGGGGAGTTACTTTATGTAGCGACTCTCTGCTCTGGATAATATGGGGGTCCAGAGCAGGGATCTCCCTCAATTACATCCATGCGCCCTCATAGTGCTAAGGCCCGGTGGATTCCTGTATTAAAAGGATAATTTTCAACAGCACTCCCCTTTAAACGACATTTCTGTCAATGGAAATCTCCACAAACATTCTCGTGTTACTGCTCCAATTATATCGAATTTCATATCAGAAATCACTATAATTCTTCACCAACTGCACCACTGAAATGAAAGGTTTGGTAATGTGATACTTTCCATCTCATAATCATTAGATTGCGGCATTACACTCAAGCCGCGGACATATCATATGCGCAAACCTGGGGCCCAGTAGGTAAGGGGCCCACTGCTACCTTAAAAGTAGATAGCAGCTTCCAACTATATATTAGATTGCATAAACTTGATAGGTTGCAATTACTATTGGATTGTTAGAGAGACATAAGGGGGTGCTCTATGATGAAATATTGGACAGGAAGAAGCCCAGGCACTATTCTTGCACAGGGGCTCTCTGCTGTCTGTGTCTGCCCCTGATTACAGTGTATGGTAACACCTCTATTAAAAAGGTGGAGGCAAATAACACAGAATCACACCTTTGATAATAAGTGATGAACACAGCTCCTCCCCCTCCCTGCACAGTAACCTCTAAACATGGGACAGAGCATGCCCACAACACTCTCCCAATTTTCTGACTGAGGTTTTTCATGTCCAGGTCACAATAAACAATATGATTCAGTATAGATTTTTAATTAGTAAAGATAAAAATGGTGCTACATTTCATGTTAGGTGGTAGCTCCCTTTAAAATCCCCCCATATGGATATTTCAGTATAAATACATGCTGTCTTGTTAACAAAAAGATAATTTTCATATATTTTTTATCTATCACATTGATATTTCTCTTTTTGTTCTGCTTTTATTTTAACACCCTCAGCTCTTTTTTATATTCCATCATTGACCTTCATCCTTCCATAGACTTATAATAGTAGTCTGTCATCTGAAACACCGTGTCTGACCTGGCGTTGGCAACATTTTCAATCAGGAACAATTTCAATTAATAAAACATTTGATCAAAGGTCACCATAGAACATTTAGTGATGGTAATAAAAAGTGGTACAAACAGAAAAGTCCTGAGAGAGGGACACGGAGGGAAATTTACGTTTATGCTCTTGTTAAAAAAATCTAATGGCGGCAATGAATTATCTCAATTAATGTTCTATGATTAGTGATAACGACTGTGAGAGTTAAAGGGATAAAGGCTTTAATACAGTCCATCGGAAACTACTGTGAAGGTAAATGTGTTTCCACAGGGATGTACTGATTTATACAGTAATTGTTACTCACCTCGCATCTATACAGCCGTGGATCCCCACTGGTGGTCAGGACGCTCAGGCTTCAGCGTCCAGCCGGGTGTCAGGCAAGTAAGCCTGATACACCCGCACAGCCATGTCCTCCTGCTCACAGTGGTGACTCCATGTTTCCACCCAGTGGCCACGTTATGGCAACCAGTGCCCCCCCCCCCACGGTGACATCAGACCTGGCGGTTCATTCAAAGAGGTATCCAGCATTACATCCATTGTATATTGTATTGTTTCTGACCCTGATCTTGACTCTGACCTTGGCCTTGTCAGGGTATGTTCACACGCACTAATTACGGACGTAATTCGGGTGTTTTTGCCCCGAATTATGTCCGAAAATAGCGCCTCGATAGCGTTGACAAACATCTGCCCATTGAAATCAATGGGCAGACGTTTGTCTGTTCACACGAGGCGTATATTTACGTCAAATGACGGCGCGTAAATAGACGCCCGCGTCAAAGAAGTGACCTGTCACTTCTTTGTTCGTAATTGGAGCCGTTATTCATTGGCTCCAATGAATAGCAGCGCCAATTACGTCCGTAATGGACGCAGCGTTCAAGCGCCTGCACATGGCGTTACGGCTGAAATTACGGGGATGTTTTCAGGCGGAAACATCCCCGTAATTTCAGCCGTTACGGACGCCCTCGTGTGAACATACCCTCATAGGATTCTGCTCCTGCCTCCCTCCTTTGGATTTGTGCCTGGTACCTGTAGATCTATTCCTGGTTGTGTCCCCTCTAACTATGTCCTCATCCTAGTAAGCTCTCCCTAGTGGTGACTACAGGCAGACAGAAATGCAATGTTTAACTCTATGTCAATGATGGGGATTTGGAGCTCTGTTTCAGGATAATGTTGCTCTGGCGTATCTAAAAGATATATTCAAAATTTTATCAGAACAGACCAGATGGGTAGTGTATACACTGCTCACCTTTGGGACCCCTAAATTCATTCAGACTGAAAAAAGGAAATTTTAGACCCCACAACATACCAAAGCGCTATGTACATTCAGCTCCTGGGATCTCTTCATTTCAAGGCACTGCCCCACTCCAGCACCTGATGCTTGCCAGTGTCAGGATATTGTATGTGCCGCCGTACACATTGTCCTCATGCTGGTTGCTACGGGGGTAGTTACGCCAGTGCTATCTATTTCTCATACTTAACTACAGTATATACAGATGTTTCCCTCCTTACCTTTCCTCTTATCTCAACATATCTTGAGATGCGTGTCGCGAGATGACCAGCATTGAAAAAAAACTTGATTTTGCGATACTCTTTCACGACATGTCTATGCTATCTGTGTCTATGTGTTGCCACCCAGTGGTTGTGGTGCGACTTCCAGTCTGTCAAGGGCTTTGCTAGCATGTTGCGATATTCTATTGAATTGGTTTCATGAGAAATTGGAGTCCTTGACCAAATTCAAATAAATGTAGAGGTAGACGCATCTGTATCACTCAAATTCAATGACCCTTTAACTAGGTATTTAGGAAGTAGAGGCGTATGCAGAGAAGGGAAGGCTTGCAGCAAAATTTAAAGGAGACAGAAGTTTTAAAGGATGGCCATTCAAAGTTTGCTATGGGCTCAGCATTTACAGTATGCCCTTGGCAGTCACTATTTATATGAGTAGTGTATACACTGCTCACCTCTGGGACCCCTCCGATCAAAAAAAACAGAGATTCCCAGATGTAGACTTTAGGAGAGGGCCACACGCATGTGCAGTCACCTTTCCTATATGTGGCTCATATAGGGGGTCAAATGGGGTACGGGTCCAGAATTAGGATGGGGCCCCCACCAACCTTATTCTGTCCCTATAAACATTTGTTGCAAAAAATTGCTCATACCCTTTAAATGCAGTAGCTCAAGTAAAACTCTGCAGAACCATACTGTAGCTGAATGATTTATGTTCTATGGCATTATATTATAAAGTTACTTTTAAAAAGTTTGTTCTGCTGCAATTTGTGAGGACAAACAGATCAACATTTTATGGTCACTTCAGGTGTTTAGTAAATTGTAGAGTCTGAGTGAGGAGAATGCATTTTAAAATCCAGAATGTCTTTACATGAAATCAATGTAATGGCTTCTGTGGTTAGGGCACATATTTCACTCCGGCAATGTCCTCCTCCTGTCAGCTGCACAAAAGGGGATAATTTTAGGTAAAGGGCTGAACAAATGTCACGTAGCATAAATTGTTCCTGATGTGCTTAGGTAGTGAATGTAGGTTTTCTTCTATGGTGAGCTAATTATAAGCTGTATAAAATAATGTCACGCTGCAGGTCTAATGATGGGAAATTTGTAACAAAGAGATGATTTCAGCAGAGTCATTTTAAATCACATATCTGACGTAAGGAAGAGATATTTTATTTTTCACCTACAGTTAGAATATGTTAAAAAAATATGTCACCAGACAGGGCACTTTAAAGTAAAGGGAATGTCCAGCCTTGAATACCATTTTTTTTTCTTTAATCTAAATAGGTCCAGCATTCTAAAACAGAGATCGGCATAAACATAGAGTTAAATAATAAAATTCTATCCGCTGGTAGTCACCACTAGGGGGAGCTTAGGAGCTCCCTGCATACTGTTCATAAATAGAACTCAATAGTAACGCAGTATGCAGTAAGCTCCTAAGCTCCCCCTAGTGGTGACTGCAGGCAGACAAAATTAGATGATTTAAATCTATGGCTATGCAGGGTATTTGAAGCTCTGTACATATTATGAAAATGTTCTTGGATATTGGACCTAGAAACAAAATGTTGGAAACAGATAGACATTAATTTTCTTTTAGACATCATTAAACCCCCCCAAAAAAACACTAACAGCAAGCTAGTGGCTACTCTTGCATCTATTGAACAACCCCAAACTCCCATATGAGAGAGCTTATGATAAGTAAAGTGCGAGAGCATATGATGTATTGGCTGAAGAGGGATCATGTGAGGTTTTTTTCCAACGTTGGAAACCAAGGTGCCAAACTCTCTTACAGCACCAGACATAAGGTAGGTGCAATAGGACCTAGGATCTTTCTGTCAGTGAAACCTGAAATAGAGACCCTCATTTTAAGAAGATGTCGACTCCTGACATGGTCCCTTTGGGGTCTCCGCTTAGACCCTTCTTATATTTGCCAAAGCAGGGAGCCACTACAAAGCGCACCACTTCTTCTGGATGACTCAGGGTTTCAGTACAACAGGCCATGAGTAAGGACGTGGGAAGTGGGATGAGTCTGAAACGCGTAGGCTAACTGTTTTGCAACCACCCCTTTCTGTAGTTGGAATTTTTAAAGGAATGAAATAAAGTTGGAGGACTTCTCCTTTTTATTATGAAACGCTGGTTCCAGACCTTTTTCTTTTTGCTTCAGTCACAACATGTGCCGCTACGAGGATCCGTTTGATATTGACAACTGGATCGGTGAGCTGGAGGATCCCTCCTTTCCTGTCTCCCCTACCTCTTTGTACATTACACGGATGTTTAATTGATTTCAACAGGACCTATGCAATGCTTCATTTCCTGCAGAAAAGATGAACACTCACCGGCCAGTCGGGAACAATTTTTTGGAGTTGAGCGTTGATGACTTGTATAAGTATTTTTAGGAATATTCATTAATCTAAAAAAATCTGACACTTCAGCACTCCATGGACCTGCTGAATTGTCATAGCTGTAGTGTTAAGAATTTTGGTATTGATTTTATTTATTGATTTTAATAAAAATAAATAAATAAATTAAGCAATATCATAAAACATTTAAAGGGAACCTGTCACCAGCATTTTAGCTATAAAGCCAGCAATACCTGGTGAAAGTGGGTGAAAAATCATTGTCATCTAAGCTATAAATATGTTCTGAGTAAGCTCTGTAACTTTAGTATTCCGTTTTTCAGTGGTCCCACGCCATATGCAAATGAGCAGAAAAGAGTCAGATCTTCATCTGAAAAGAGTCAGGTTTTCATTCCTCCAGCATCTCAGAGTGGACTCCACCTCCTTCTTTTTGATTGACAGCTCCTTAGCCAGTCAGGGTAGGACAGGTGGTGGCAGTGGGCGTGGTTAAGAAGCTGCATCCCAGAGGGAAAAATAATTACCATAAAAGGCGGGAAAAGTTTAAACGACTATATTTACTGACAGAGGAGGACTTCAGGAAAGAAGAGAACAGGAATGAACTCTGGACAGCTGCGGCCATTGAGGGGTCCGGCGAGTTTAACAGGTAAGATGTTGATGACAGGATCCCTTTAAATTGCATTTCCAGCAACCTCTGTTTTTTTTTGAATACATCTTAACTTTAGAGTAGCAGCTCTGTGGGGATTTCTATCTTTATTGGTTAATCCTCTGCTTTAGAAAAACCGTATTGTCTGTGTCTCTGACACGCAGGATCGAGCGGTTACCGATCACATCTAAGTTCCTAACTCGGTAATATTTCGATCCTGCGTGTCAGAGACACACAGGACCCGCTGACACTGAACCCGTCAGTCCCGCTGACCTGACAGATACAGGTTTTAGTGCAAGATACAGCTACTCGGTATAGTGGATACAAAGCAGCTGTATCACAAAAAGTAAAAATAATTTTTAATAAAAAGTATTTAGAAAGTTTTACCAAACACACTGGTAGACATTTTTATGAATAAAAAAAAATTGCTTTCGAATGTGTAAAAAAACAAAATGCGTTCCTATCCTGTAATGTTTGGCAAGAAAAAAAAAATGTTTTCCATTGGATTACCCAGGCAGTTTGCATTGTATTTCAAAAGTAAATGGCCCCTGTCTCGTCTGTGTTTACAGTGTTTATCCACAATTGTTATCAGATAGGACTGATATTGATTATAATAGTTGTTATGTGGCTGTGCCCTAAACGGAATAATGGGTTATTTTATCAAGATATAACACCAACACATTCAGAGCACATATCTATTTGAAACAAAGGGCCGATGATAAAGAATTCTTTATTGTAAGGATCCCTTGATTCTTAAAGTAAACTGTTTTTGAAATTCTACAACATTGTATGATCAAATTTTTATGTGATCTGATTTCTACCATTGTTCAACATCTCACACTTCGAGCTCTAGTTTTACGTTCTTCAAAAACATTTGATAAAAGTGAGGAATGCTAAAAAATGTAGTCAGACATAAATATATTGCAAACTATTCTATCAGATGAATATTTCCTACACATGATGGTAAAACATATACTTATTTAAAGGGCCCCTGCACACAGACGTAATTTAGCACCCATAGACTGTTATGGACCCATAGTGGCATGTTCCATTGCTTCTAGGGTAGAGAACGATGCATCACAGAGGCAGCATAGGTGTAAAGTCTGCAGTCGCAGACCGCAGACTCCTATCATCCTGCAGAAGTCTTCCTCCCAGAGATGCCAGCCCATGCGGCCGTCATGTCCTGCAGTGACCACTAGGATGCGCGCTCCAGCTCATTCCCTGCCTTAATGGTCCAGAGCACACACATGTTTTAGATTGACTGATTGCTCCCATGATCACCCTGGACTACAAGAAGGGCCCTGCCCCTTCCTTCATTGCCTGATCGTTGTTTGTGTTACCCGTGTTAGTCTTGCAAATGGTCCCATAGTTCCCAGTGTTCCCGTACCTGCTACCTGTATCCTGTAACCCGTGCTACCTTGTTCCTGTGCCTTAAAGAGTTGGAGTCGTGTTGTGCCACCAATCTGTCTGCTGTGTTACACCACGCCTGGTGTCTGCTGCCAAGGTCCCATCTGAGCCTAGTCATCGCTACTGTCTGAACCACCACAGGTACCCTTGCTTGTACTATAGACTTTACTTGCTACTCTGTATTGGCCAGCTGCTATACAGCTATGGCGGTACGGCCCAGTTGGTCCGCATACCCACAGATCGTGACAATAGGAAGGCACATGCCGTTTGCATTGGACCTATCATCAAACTCTTAAACCTCTTGAGGGCCTAGATATTTTCGGTCTTAAGCACCATGGAAATTTTTTTCATTTTTGCCTTTCTGCATTTTGAGAACATAACTTTATTTTATTTTTTTTGGTTGAGAAAGGAAGTACTTACTGGCCCAACGGAGAACCAGTTGTTCCTGGGCCCATATTCTGATACATTAATTAATTAATGAGCTTTAAAGTTCCAGCAGAGGAAAACCCCATTTGAAGCTGATTTGGAGCCGATCACTTGCTGCTAGCGATAATTCTTATTGAGTTGAAAGTGCAGATTGATGATGGGTCCTCAAGATCATTTCCTCTGGTGAACTCATTGTACCCAAGTCCGACAACCGATGTAGTTTCACAAGGTCTTGTTTTTTGTGGGACAAGTGCTGATATTAAGTGCTATTTTGAAGAATATAATGGTTATAATTTAGCACATTGATTGCAAATATGTAGTTTCTTTTTTTTTTATGTTTTGTGATATGTATTTCATACAAATTGTTTCCTTAATAGATAAATCATTTTTACTATTACAAATATTTTTTCTATGACTAACTTTTCTTAAAGATCATCATATAAATAAAATTATGTATGTGTGTGTGTAATTTTATTTTATAATAAAAAAATATTAAGTATTTTTAAAATCTTAAAAACTATATATATATATAATTTTATTTTAGAATATAATAAAAAAATGTTTCAAATTTATATAAAATCGAAAAAAACGATATAAAGTTATTACATTTGTTTTAATATAAAATACTTTATACTTAGTTTATCCTTTTAACCCCTTCCCGCCGCAGCCCTTTTTCAGATTTTAATTTTAGTTTTTTCCTCCCCACCTTCCAAAAGCCATAACTTCTTTATTTTTCCGTCGATATAGTCCTACGAGGGCTTGATTTTTGCGGGACGAGTTGTAGTTTTTCATAGCAGCATTTATTTAGCCATATAATGTACTAGGAAACGGGGAAAAAAATATTTGTGGGGTAGAAAATGAAAAAAAAAACAGCGATTCCTCCATTGTTTTTTGCACGTCGTTTTTACAGAATTCACTGTGCAATTAAAACAACATGTTAACTTTATTCTGCGGGTCAATTCGATAACGGTGATACCAAATATATATAGTTTTTTCTATATTTTACAAGTAAAAGTGTAAAAAAGAAAATTTCTTTTGTGTCGCCAAATTCTGAGAGCCAGAACTTTTTTATTTTTCCGTCGATTAAGTGGTATAAGGGCTTATTTTTTGCGGGATAGGCTGTAGTTGTCAATAATACCATTTTGGTGTACATGCAACGTTTTGATCACTTTTTATTTCATTTTTTGTGGGGGATTAGGTGACCAAAAAATAGACATTCTGGCGTTTACAATTCTTTATTTTTTTATACGATGTTCACCGTGCAGGTTAAATAATGATATATTGTAATAGTTCAGACTTTTATGGACGCGGCGATGCCAATTATGTTTATTTTATTTTTTTTTACTATGCTCTAGGCCAGGGGAAAATGGGAAAAGGGGGGTTTTTTGAACTTTTAATGAAAAATTTTTTTTTACTTAAAAAAACCCCCTTTATTTAACTCATTTTTACTTTTTTTTATTAGTCCCCCTAGGGGACTTCAACCAGTGATCGTTAGATCGCTTGCACGATATACTGCAATACTGATGTATTGCAGTATATCGTGATTCTGACAGGCAGCGCTTAATAGGAGCACAAAGATGGCGGACCTGGGGGCCTTCATTAGGTCCCCAGGCAGCCATAGAAACCATTTCCCGCCCTCGCGATTGCGTTGTGGGGCACGCGATGAGCTGTTAGAGGGGGCCGCCCTCCTCTTTCTAACGATTTAAATGCTGCGGTCGCTATTGACCGCGGCATTTAACGAGTTAATAGAGCGGGATCGCGCTCGAGGGCGATGCCGCTCGTTACTCTGAAGTGTTGGCTGTAACATACAGCCGACACCGGCATCGTATGGAGCGGGTTCACTCCGTGAGCCAGTTCCATACTTCCCCTACCCGACTTTGGCGTATTTATACGTCAAATGTCGGGAAGGGGTTAATCCTCCACATATACTGCATATTTGTTTTACAATTTTGGAAATATAAATATAACATTCATTTAAGCATATGTGCTTTATAAAAAATAATGTGTGAAAACCCACACAACACCCATTTGCTTTTCTAACATTGGTCAATGATAATTTATTTAAATGTCAGAAATTTAGATTCAAAATGTTATTCGTTCCAGAAATATCCACATTCTCATATATTTCATCCATTTCGGATATACTCATGTCAGGTTTAAATACATTTATGCTCTGTTTATTCATGTGAAAAATAATTTCACACTCTATTGTACATGGTATTGGAAGTCACAGACAAGTTTTCTTTTTCCTTTTTTGGGTAAAATTTTTCACACCTGAGAAGTACTATGGCTGGAGGGTTAACGTTAGAGAATTGGCGCTACGGTGAAACAAATAAAGTATATTGATTCACATTTATTACATTTTTACTGTTCGCATTATCATTTTGATGTTTTGATCTTACTTTATGTTTCTAGTTTTGCGAATTTTTTATATTAAAAAAAAAGGGCTTGAGTCACATCAGAAAAAAAAAGTCCAAAAACAGTGCCCCTCTTCTCCATGAGCTGTGCCTGGTATTGCAGCTCACCCCAATTCAAATAAATGTCTATATATAAAGCATGGATAAACAGTTATGTAAGCACACCCCATATAAAGTTACAGTATATAAATATAAAATTGATGTCATTTGAGAGAAAAAATATATAACAAATTGACTTTGCAATAATTTATTAAACAAAATATTTGCAGATAGGCCATTTCCTTCTGTGGGGAAAGAAAGTACTGCCTTATCACTCAGGTGCAGCAGATCACATGAAATAAATGATTAGAACATGGTTAGGGTGTGTTCACACATCGCAGTTAAAAACACTTTTTTTGCGGCTATTTTCACAAAACTTAGGCCCCACGCACACGACCGTAAAATCGCTCGTAATTACGGTCCGTAATTATGGACCCATTCATTTCTATGGCCGACGGACACCTTCCCGTATACTTACTTTTGTCGTAGAAACTTCCCGAAAAAAATAGGACATGTCCTATTTTTTTATTCTACGGACCATGCTCCCATACTTTATAATAGGAGCACGGCCCGTAAAAACTGACGGCTGTTCGCTGCCTGGCTGGCCGTGCCCGTTATTACGGGTCATAAATACGGGCACGGTTGTGTGCATGGGGCCTAACTGTGATGTGTGAACAGACCCTTAGAGAGGATCTTGCAGGAACATTGAGCTATATTGGCGGGATATCATCATGCCTAGATCCAGAGTTCTCAAAGGCCTTCAGAAAGAATGTTATAGATACCTTTGAGCATGGAAAGGGATTAAAAAGATTGCCGAAGAATTGTACATCAATCATCCGACTGTATGGAAGTTTCTTTACAAGGGGTGAAGGTTACAAACAACTGCTAACTTAGACAGGTCATCACAAGAAGTCCAGCCCAAGAGCAGAACATACGATGCTGGAAGAAGTCTCTACAAACCCCAATAATTTAATCCCGGGACCAGGAGCTCTCACTACTATTGATGTCAAAGTGCAATAGTTTACTATTAAAAAGAGGTCCACATGGCAGGTGTGCCAAGGGGAAATTTCTGCTGCCCAGTAAGAACATAAGGGTAAGACTAAAGTTTGCCCATGAACATTTAGGCAAACACCAGGACTTCTGGAACAATGAACAAGGACCACACAAAGATAGAATTATTTGACCACAGTAGCAGAACACATGTCAAAAACCAAAGACAGATGGTACCTGATGCCAACTATAATACATGGGGGTGGAAATGTTCTGATTTGTGACTGCTTTACTGTATCAGAGACACCTCATCATCATCAAAGAAGTCTTCATTGTGCCAGAAGGTGCTTGACAGAGGAATAATTTGAAGCTCCTGGGCCCCACTTTGAAATCTGTAAGTGAGCTCCCAACCTACCACATGCCATTTATCATGCTGGTGTCCTCTCGGCAGAGGGGCCTTTGGGCTGCCTTAAGAAACCAGGGCCAAGTGTGACTGACTTGATAGATAGATAGATAGATAGATAGATAGATAGATAGATAGATAGATAGATAGATAGATAGATAGATAGATAGATAGATAGATAGATAGATAGATAGATAGATAGATAGATAGATAGATAGATAGATATGAGATAGATAGATATGAGATAGATAGATAGATAGATAGATAGATAGATAGATAGATAGATAGATAGATAGATAGATAGATAGATAGATAGATAGATAGATAGATAGATATGAGATAGATAGATAGATAGATAGATAGATAGATAGATAGATAGATAGATAGATAGATAGATAGATAGATAGATAGATAGATAGATAGATAGATAGATAGAAAACTTTATTCATCCCAAACGGGGAAATTATTGTGTTACAGCATTACGTAATCACATAAAAACACTGAAAAATGACATAAAAAGACAATAATACAATAAAAAAAATTGCCTGCCTATAACAGAAACACTAGAAGTACTTGTATTATCTATGTATCTATAATCTATTATCTATGTATCTAGAATCTATTATCTATGTATCTATAATATCAACGATTCCCACGTCCATCTTTTCCTGCCAGCGATTTATTGTACAGGCCTATGGCAGTTGGCAGAATAGTCCGCCAATAGCGCTCCTTCACACAATGTATTTCCAATAGCTACACCCCTGGTGCTTGAGGATATTGTGAGACCAAAATATTGAAGATCAGCCGAAAGTAAACCTTGCAACATGACAATGACCTTGAATATTTTAGAAAGTCCACTAAGGAATGGCTGAAATTTAGAAAAGGAGAGTTCATGAATGACCATGTCAAAGGCCACATCTATATCCCAGCAAGATTTTTTTTTTGGGGGGGGGGGGATTTGAAACGGCTCTACATGGAAGAACCTCTCAAACATAACACAGCTGAAAAAAATACCCAATGGAGGAATGACAAAGAATGTCTCTGAGTTGAAGTCATACTTGAAGACAATTATAAGAAACCCCTACCAGAAGTTGTTTCTGCCAAAAAGGAGCAATTAAAGTCAAGGGTGTACCTACTTTTAACACAGAAGGAAATAATTTTTTTGGGTTTAATACATTTTTTTGCAAACTAAACTAAAAAAAAAAAGGTGACCTTATTTTTTTATATATATTGTATAAATTCAGAGCAAATATGAATATGAAGAAGAAGAAGTAGAAGATGAAGAAGAAGAAGAAGATTGTATATGGGGCGTCTTTACTTTTTGACATGCTTGTATTATAATATTATTGTCTCATTGTCTCATTTATCTAAATCCAACCCAAGATTTTCCTATGAAGAATGTTTCTAGCCTTTAACATTTCACTATCATGCAGCGCGCCGGCATGCTGGGCATTCGGTATCTTGTCATTATTGTAAGGTTATTCCTCCAGCATTCCAGCTGCTAGTTCAAGAACCAGATCTATCCTATTATTACAGTGTTATTTACTGGGAAAAGCTTTTAGGTTTTAATGCCACTTATATGTTTTAGATTATCAGAATAAAAGCCAAAGTAAAATTAGCTAGGAAGAATTATGTGACCCCCCCCCCCCCAGACTTCTTCAGCAAAATCACAATGCAGTCCTTCTCTCCGAGAGACAAGACGAGAAGCGGTTAAGTCACAATGTTGTTGCCATAGCGACTGGAGATTTGACAAAATGTGCTAGGAAAGGTAGTAACATGTCTGAGGTATCATTTGGCTGGGACACCTCTACAAAGGTGATACTATAATTCCTCCATCAATAGCATTTGTATCTATAAGGGATTTTGCTAAACGTCTGGAAATCTCTTTCCACATTGATTTGCCGATCAGGGAACGACAAAGAGTGTTACTTGTTGCCACAATGTTTCATTTGGGCTTTACAGGATAAGTGATGGTGTGATTTATACTGACACATTCCGGCAACCACATTAACACTTCGGTAAACGCACATAAAGGAGTTTTTGTATGTCTGGGGTTTGCCTAAAATGAAATTGAAGAGAACATTGATTTTAAATTCTATGGTAATACATTTTACGAACTAAAAATATGTCAAGCACTTTTAATTTCTTCTTCAAAGATATTACATTTTACTTTAAGTGTATCAATAAAACCTGAATGTATTGTGCATGGAAGAAGCAGACAGAACATCCATTGAACTTCATCTTGTGGCTCTTCAACTGTTGTCATCAATGGCCTGCAACCTACGACACTCCAACTGTTGAGAAACTGCAACTCCTATCATGCCCTGACAGACTAACATCATCAATGGTGAACCTACGGCTCTGCAATTGTGGGCAAATCCCTAGTTCACCACTTGTGGCTCTCTAAACGTTGGGAGTCTACAATACCCAGCCCACAGCTCTGAGGGCATGCCTTGTAGATGTCGTTTTGAAACTGCTGGAGAGCCACAGATTGGAGACCACTGACCACATTTCATAGAAGGTACCATATCTTTAGACACCAGGGTTGGCAGGATAGTGGATTACCCACCATTTTATTTTGAGCCCACCAAAGCCCTAGACCTTCAGATTTTGAGGTTTTTGAGCGAGATTTTATAGTTTCCTCCCAGTGACTCCTGCCCCACTCATCTAATTATGGTACTATACTATATAAATATAAGATATATATAGATATATATGTATATTCAGTACAGTAAGTAGCAAGGGTGTACGTACCATAGAGGTTGGCTGCATGCTTTATGATGAGTGGTGAGAACATGGTGAAGGGAATTAACACAATGGGACAAATAAGCAACAAGTCCATGTATCCCAAGTGGTTAGGTGTGTGCTAATGTTAGCCAGCAAGAGAAGGGGGTCCCAATTAAATCTTTGCTTTTGGGACCCCTCCCCTATATGTACGTCCCTGGCGCAGTAAGTGTCAGCAGCGCTGCAGAGCGACCTAGTCTACGTACCGCTGGTATCACTGGCTTCCATGCGGGACAGGAGTAGTCTAAAAGCCAGCTGTCTTGTGATGTCAGGGTGACTTTGAGCAGTAACCTGTCATTTATTAGGGCTGAGACTAACATTCTGTCACTATGTCTTGCTCTATATTTTGGGGCTTTTAGAAGGCTTTGTATTAAGGTACTCTTGTCATTGTATATACAGATGTGTCCGTCCAAGAGGTTGTCCAGGGTGGGGGCTGTTTTTTATACTGATGACCTATCCACAGAATAGGTGATCAGTATATGATCGGTGGGGCGCCGGAACCGATTCAGGTGTCGGTGTCAAAAGCAGAAGACTTCGACCACTGTATAATGGCAGTGCTGGGTTACTGCAGCTCTACTCATATTCATTTGAATAGGAACAGAGCTGCAGTACAGCAGCACGGCCACTACACAGTGGTTGAAACCTTCTGCTTCTGACAGTGACTCCTGCATAGCTTCCGGTACCTGGAGGCAGCCGGAACAGCTGATCGGTGCGGGGTCCGGGTGTCGGACCCCCGCCGTTCACATACTGATGGCCTTTTCTGTGGAAAGGTCATTAGTATTAAAAACAAGCGCCCAACCTGGACAACCCCTTTAAATTTTCTTGAATTGTGTTACGTTATACAATTAGTCATGATACCAATTCAATTACATCTGTCTAGAATTACTCTAAATCATTTTGAATTGTACTGTATTTGTGCACTTTGGATACCAGGTGTTATACCCTTAAAGACATTGTATACATTTGTAGTCTTTTTTTATTATTAAATCTATGTTTTAGGTGCCTACAAACATTTTTATATTTACTTTTTGCCCCTTTATGGTTGAATATTTTTTACTTTTCTGTTGTTTTTTTTCTGCGTGTATTTTTGGGAATTGTGAACAGCTGTTTTGTTGAGACACAACATGATATTCTTGATGTTCTTGCATACTGAAACAAAAAAACAAAAACATTGCTTTATTGAAAAAATAATACTCTAGGAAATGCATTTATCCTATATTAAAATAATCATCATCTCGTACCTGATCGAAATATAAACTGAAAGAATCTGAAACGATGGAACAAATCCTTGTCAAGTTTTCTTGTAATCATCCATATGAACTTTAAATTGCCAGAGTCAACATTACAAAATGTTACTGCATTGCAGTGTTAACAATCCACCTAGAGAAAAATGTTCCATTATTGAGATTATGGATTGTTTTAGTTTGTCTTGTTGGCCGGGTTGATAAGAGAAAACTTGTTCCGTATAAAACCTGGAACGTACAGTCCTTATGATAAGCAATCTGCTAGAAACCATCTCCAGCATTTAATATCCTTCTTTGGAAGACGTTCAACAGTTCTAATTTCCTAATTTTGCTTTGTACTTAGTACTCAAATATACCAAAATAATAATAAAAAGATTAATACATTTGCAACACGTGGCAGTAAGATGGTGGCGAGTACTTGGTTTATAGAGTCATCCTGGGACATGATTGACAGTACTTGGTGATAACACTTTAGGTATTTTAGATTTTTTGGGTTTTTCACCTAAATTCGTTTTTTTCCTCCACTCCTTCCAAAAGCCCTAACTTTGATATTTTTCTGTTGTTTATTATAGACGTATGAGGGCTTGTTTTTTGAAAGACAAGTCGTAGATTTTCAGGACACAATTTATTTTACCGTATAATGTAATGGAAAACTGGAAAAAAAAATATTTGTAGGGTAGAATGGGAAAAAAACAGCGATTCCTCAATTTTTTGGGGGATTTCGATTTTATGCCGTTCACCGTGCGGTAAAAATGACATGTTAACTTTTTTCTGCGGGTCAATACGATTGTGGCGATACCAAATATATATATATTTTTTTAGGCATAAGGCAGGGTTCACACACACTATTTACGGACGTAATTCGGGCGTTTTAGCCCCGAATTATGTCTGAAAATACAGCTCCAAAGCGTCGGCAAACATCTGCCCATTCATTTGAATGGGCTTTACGATGTTCTGTGCTGACGGTCATTTTTTTTATGCGCCTCTGTCAAAAGACGGCGCGTAAAAAAGACGCCCACGTCAAAGAAGTGCCTGTCACTTCTTGAGACGTAATTGGAGCCGTTTTCCATTGACTCCATGGAAAAACAGCTCCAATTACGTCCGTAAGGGACGCAGCGAAAAACGCCTGCACATGCCATTACGTCTGAAATTCCGGAGCGGTTTTCTCCTGAAAACAGCTCCGTAATTTCAGCCGTAACGGACGCTGCCGTGTGAACATACCCTTATTACTTTTACAAGGAAAAAATTGATTGTTAAAAATAAAATTTGTTTTGTGTTGCCATATTCTGGGAGCCATAACTTTTAGAATTTTTCCAAGCTGTATTTTCTATCGGTACTAAGTATTTTGGGGACTTTTTGATCACTTTTTATTCAATTTTTGTGGGAGATGAAGTGAGCAAAAACATTGATTCTGGCATTTCAATTTTTTGGGGACGTTAATTGTGCGGGTTAAATATGGTTATATTGTGATATTTTGGACCCAGCAATACCAGTTATGTTAATTTTAATTTTTTTTACATTGCGATTGAAGGAAAATGGGAAAAGTTGTTTATTTTTAACTTTGAATGTTTTTTTTTTTTATATATATTAAAAAACCTTTACTTGACTGCATTTATCTTATTTTATTAGTCGTTTGATCGCTTGCATGATATACTGCAAAACGAATGTATTGCAGTACATCGTGATACTGACAGTCTCCTATAAATGAGGGGTACAAAGATGGCAGACCTGAGGGCCTTCATTAGGCCTCTAGGCTGCCAGGCCAGCCATCGGCACCGCACGATCAGTTGGGGGGCGATGACACGTCACAGGGGACCGCCCCCCTGTTTCTAACAGCTTAGATGCCGCAGTAGCTTTTGACCACGACATCTAAGGGGTTAAATGAGCGGGATCCCGCTAAAGTGGGAATCTGCTCGTTACATACTGACACACTGGCTCTATGAAGCGGGCGTAGCCTATGAGCCCGCTCCATACTCCCCCACCCGATCCCCACTGTAAAAATACGGCAGATGTTGGGAGGGGCTTAATTTCGAGCTTGCACCCACACATTTTTGAGGCTGTGCGGCTGACATCTTCTTCTCTGGAGTATATATATATATTTAATATTTTTCCACTTTTCTACTAATATTACAGAGAAAATGAATTTTTTTTATTTTATTGTAAGCTTTAAACACAGATGGGATTTTTGTAAGCTTTGAGAAAAACAGATACTGTATTTGTTGCAAAAATGACAAATATAATAACCTTTACATTTGTTCCGACCTTGGAGGACAAATCTTTTTTTTTTTTTTTGTGTTGGGTTTATTTTTTCCCAGTTGTTGTCTTTGCAGATTCCTTAGTGCTGAGAATGAAACTTTTTTTTTTCTACAACCCTTGCAAACAGATAAAACATTATATTCACTGGAAGGAGCTTTAGAAAGAGAAATGTGATTGTTCTAGAGCAAAAATGACTTGGTTAAAACAAGCCAAAAGATTCTATGTCACATGTTAAAGAGACTCTGCCACCACATTATAAGTGCCCTATCTCCTACATAAGGAGATTGGCGCTATAATGTAGGTGACAGCAGTGCTTTTTATTTAAAAAAACGATCTATTTTTACCACTTTATTAGCGTTTTTAGATTTATGCTAATGAGTTGCTTAATGCCCAAGTGGGTGTGTTTTTACTTTAGACCAAGTGGGCGTTGTACAGGGGAGTGTATGACGGTGACCAATCAGCATCATGCACTCCCCTCCATTCATTTACACATCGCATAGGGATCCTTTTAGATCGCTATGTGCTGTCTTATACTTACACATTAACAATACTGAAGTGTTTAGACAGTGAATAGACATTCCACGGAATGTCTATTCACAATCTCTACACTTCGTTACTCTGTCTGTGGTAGTTACAGCAGAGCAAGCGTAATCTCGCGAGATTACGCGGTAAATGACAGGTTACAACGAGATCACGCTTCCTCGGCTGTAACTACCACAGAAACAGTAACGAAGTGCAGAGATTGTGAATAGACATCCCGTGGAATGTCTATTTACTGTCTAAACACTTCAGTATTGTTAATGTGTTAGTATAAGACAGCACATAAGGATCTAACAGGATCCCTATGTGCTGTGTAAATGAATGGAGAGGAGTGCCTGATGCTGATTGGTCACTGATTGGTCAGCGTCATACACTCCCCTGTACAACGCCCACTTGGTTTAAAGTGAAAATACGCCCACTTAGGCATTAAGCAACTCATTAGCATAAATCTAAAAACGCTAATAAAGTGGTAAAATAGATCGTTTTTTTTAAATAAAAAGCATTACTGTCACCTACATTATAGTGCCCATCTCCTTATGTAGGAAATAGGGCACTAATAATGTGGTGACAGAGTCTCTTTAACATGAGATATCAGATATTTGTAAAGAATATGATTTGATTGCAAAAAATTTTAAGGAGATAGAAACAATTACTAACTTGAAAATTTATATCAGCCCTTGAACACTGTTTTTACCTAAATATTTCCAAAATTCTGCGCTAAATAATGACCTAATGTCCTTAATCTTTAGCAGACAGAGACCACCAGACATCACTAAACTGCTATAACCGTTATATAGGGGTTAGAGACATTTTACTACATATCCATGTATACAGTAGCAGTAGTAATAAAGCATACCTTAGTAGAAGAGGTTTTAACAACTCATGCGTCATATGCAAATTTGTCTCGAAGTGTCTGCTGGGTATTTCTCCATTAGGCAAGTGTCTTGTGATCTCAGCGGCAATCTAGTCTTGATTGACATATATTTGCAGAGAACAGTGGATGACGCAGGAGGTGTCAGAGACATCAATCAATCTACGAGTGATGGTGATTTAGGGGCTAAAAACTGCTGACAGGATCCCGTTAAATAATACATTTTGGCTGTCTGCATTTACCACTAGGGGGAGCTTGGGAGCATACTGTATAGAAATACAAACACAGGGCAGATTTTCTACAAAAAATGTGCTAGAATTCTAGCTCAAATGGAGCCAGAATTCTGGCGCACATGCTTTGCACCCCATTTATGAACTGTTTTAGACACTTTTGCGCCGCTTGACAAGGAGTGTGGCTTATAATGCATAACATGTGACAAAATGTGTTGCAAAATACCTGACGAAAACGAAGCCAACCAAAAGGTGTTATAAGGAGGGAAAAAGCGTCTAAGCAAGATACGCCAAATTTTTCATACTATTATCAATTTGGCGTATCTTCTGACTGCCTGGTCTAAGTTTTTGCTGACTAAATATTATACAGCATTAGTAAATCTGCCCCACTGAACTCAAAAAATAGTTTTTTTCATTTTTGTTTTTTAATTTTCGTTGAATTTCAAGAATCATAATTTCTCTATTTTTCTGTCGATATTGTACGGGGGCCAAGGCGATCGGGGGACAGAGGGAGCCCCCTTCCCCTGTCTACCCGCTCAGATGCCATAGTCTCTATTGACCGTGACATCTGAGGAGTTATCTCCTATCCTGGCCATTGCAGGCTGGTGTCAGCTGTTTGAAACAGACAGCATCCGCCTCTATGGTGCGGGCTTAGCTCTATTGTGATGGCGTACCTCCCATGTTACTGTACGTCGGAGGTCACCAAGGGGTTAAAATAATAATCCTTAGTCTGTAGTTGATGTTTATTTGCACTGGATATAATAAATCAATCCGGTAACAACATAAACCGGATGTCACATGTCAACAATGCCTGGAAAAATCAAACCCCATTCGCTTACAGCATAAAAATTCTGTTGCAGATTCTATACATGCTGCCGATTTTTTAATCCGTAGCATGCCCTATCTTTTGCGGAAATGCCCCTGATTTTAACGCAGATTTCAGTCATTGCAATGCAAGGGGGGAAATCCACAACAAAATCCACATGTAACACATGTGGATTTCATTGTGGATTTGTAGGCTGGTTCAACAGCATAATATTTATACTGTGTGTGAACCCAGCCTTAGAAATCCTGAGGACAACCCTCACAATTGAAATAAAATCTTTATTAGATTTATTTTATATTACTTGTAGTTTGTTTAAACTTATTACAAACCCTATAAGCTTATAAGAAATCTAACCTAGGAACCTTATACATTTCTACTGTACATTAAAAGATGTTTTTCGAGAGCAGTATAATATAAAAAAATATTCATTTAAAATTATAATAAAGCATAAGTGTTTTTTTCATCATCCAATCCCATTAAGGCTGGGTTCACACGACCTATTTTCAGACGTAAACGAGGCGTATTATGCCTCGTTTTACGCCTGAAAATAGGGCTACAATACGTCGGCAAACATCTGCCCATTCATTTGAATGGGTTTGCCGACATGCTGTGCAGACGACCTGTAATTTACGCGTCGTCGTTTGACAGCTGTCAAACGACGACGCGTAAATTGACTGCCTCGGCAAAGAAGTGCAGGACACTTATATACATTATATGCAGGACACTTATATACATTATATGCAGGACACTTATATACATCATATGCAGGGCACTTCTTTGCAATGTAATTTGAGCTGTTCTTCATTGAACTCAATGAAGAGCAGCTCAAGATATACGAGCGTCACAGACGCCTCATATATTACGAGGAGGAGCATTTACGGCTGAAACGACGCAGCTGTTTTCTTCTGAAAACAGGCTGTCATTTCAGCCGTAAATGACAGCTAGCGTGTGAACATACCCTTATATTAACTTCAAGCTAATAATTTTACATTTGAGACTATCCCCTAGCCGACTGCCCTCATGATCACCAAGTGAAACCAAGCATTGAAAATGTAATAAAAAAATATATGTTCTGTATGTGGCTGCATTGAACACCTTGGCAGAATCATTCATGTCAGCAAATACATTGAACTTTAAATAATGAAGGGAACCAAACATGTCTGATTTGTTGTTTTGCTGAACATGAATTAATGATTGAATTATGAAAGTCACCGCTGATTTCCATAAACCGCATCCTGCAAAAGAAGACAATTTAATACAAAACAAAATCATTTGGGGGTCTCAGTGGTGCCCTACCTAGAGGAATTATGCCAATATCATTATTCAGTCGTGCAAATTATGCCAGCTGCTATTTGCAGCACATATTCTACTGAGAAACAGATCATTCCATGGTAGCAGAGGACACAATGTTGCAAATGCTGTTATACTGTATAGGTGTATAGGAATAAGGGGTAAATATGGCCTCGTGTTAATTGAACCGCTTAAGGGCACTGATTATTTTTGCCTGGCATAACATTTTTTTATTGCTGATATTGCTGAGTGAGGTCTTGTTTTTTGCATTTTGGGGTGTATTTTTATTTTTTTTACAAAAACTGTTTAGTACATTCAATTTTGTTTAATTCATATTATAATTATTATTATTTAGCGGAATTATCAATATTATATATTTATTAAATATTATATATTTATTTATTTTTGTATTACTTTTATTTAATAATATTAAAAAATAAATGTATGTATTCTTTTTTATTATGCACGATTGTAGTTATTTTTTTAAACTTTAATTTGATTTTTTTTTTCTTGCATTTTCTATGTATTCCAGTGCATTACTGCCCTAACAAATATTATTATTTTAGGGCGGTCCTGAGATCATTTGTAAAGCGACGGCTGACCCTAACTGTAAAGGATCTGCCAGACACAGCTTCTGTGTCGACGCCCGTGGGTAATCAGTCTGCACCTGCTCCTATGTCTGTGAGACTGACTCCATCTTCCACCACTCCGGATGGCAGGCTTAGGAGTGGGAGAGCCTATCACAGCCTTACCAGACGGAGCTAGCTCCCGCCCACTGTCTATTTATACCTGCCTTTCCTGTTCCTCCTTTGCCTGTGATTCTGCTCTGCTTGTTTCCTGGCTCTGCTGCTGCTGCTTGAACTACTGATCCTTTGCTTGTTATTGACCTTGGCTTACTGACCACTCTCCTGCTCAGCGTTTTGTACCTCGTGCACTCCTGGTTTGACTCGGCTCGTTCACTACTCTCGTTGCTCACGGTGTCTCCGTGGGCAGCTGCCCCGTTTCCCTAGCTTCTGTGTACCCTTGTCTGTTTGTCTGTCATGCACTTACTGAGCGTAGGGACCGTCGCCCAGTTGTACCCCGTCGCCTAGGACGGGTCGTTGCAAGTAGGCAGGGACTGAGTGGCGGGTAGATTAGGGCTCACCTGTCTGTCTCCCTACCCCGCCATTACACTAACACCCGGCTTCAGCTATTGCCAGGGCTGACAATCAGGTAACAAAGAGATCCCTCCTCCTTGTGATGCTGTGACCACTTTTGATCATGGCACCACAGAGGTGCCCTCCATCTTATCGCCGTGAATGTATGGTGCTGGGTCTAAGTAGCGCCCTGTACCTTACATTTATGGCAAATTGCACCAAGAGATTAATGTATACTTACCACCTAATGTTGTTAAAATATCTAAAAGTATTACTGTATCAATAATAAAAATAATCAACTACATGGACGACAAATATAATTTAACCACCACTCATATCAATTGAACAGTAATAGAAAAAAAGACCAAAATCGTTCTGATGAGCAGCTAAATAAAAAACTAAAACAAAATAAAAACAGATAGATAATGACAACGCTTCAGAATTTCTGCTCCTGGCAATAGTAGACCGTGATCTCTACATGCGCCACTGTCCTGGGTTCACCGTATGATTTTGCAGCCCATCTAGATAAGTTGTTGGTGC
Organism: Rhinoderma darwinii; assembly: GCF_050947455.1. NCBI lineage: Eukaryota > Metazoa > Chordata > Amphibia > Anura > Rhinodermatidae > Rhinoderma > Rhinoderma darwinii. The sequence continues at coordinate 21,795,264 of NC_134696.1, forward strand.
ATAATAAAAATAAATAATACCTAAGTGTATAAAATATATATATTTTTAAATTCTACAAAAAATTACAAAATACATGACATTATGTTTTATAACATTTTAAAGGGTGTACATACTGCACAGACAGAACATATGGCTTTATTAAAGACCATAAAAAATAGGCGTCCCAGCTGGTGTTGACCTTATTCTTTCCATTAGGTACCTGCCCAAGCCCCCCTCTCCACAGGGGATAGACCAAACTGATTGAACTGTACATTTTTCCTGCTGTGGTTGGAAAAAGCATCCAAAAAGAACCCTTTAGCCTCAAGGCTGTGGAAAGAAGATGATAGGAATTTGCCCCAGATGAGGTTTCCCATTTTTTATTTTTGCCCCATTTTAAGCCTGTAGTTGCTTTATTTCTGCATTGGTTGCTGGTAACTTTACTGTAAAAGTCAATTAACTAATAATATTATAGGCAGAATTAAACAAAATTAGTAGTATTTCTTCCATTTATTATATAACAACAGACAGAATATCTTTGTAAATACGCATATATTGCAAGTAAACCTTCATGTACATTTTTTAGGTGGAGTAGGGGCTGAAACAATCTGCAGAAAAATAAAATCTGTCAATTATTGTGAATATTTCTCAAACATTTTTTTTTTTTTTACTTATCCTTGCGTCTAACACCAACACAAAAAGAACTGCATCTATATAAAAAAATCATTTTTATTTTGACTATATGTATATCTGAAAATCGTACATGATAAATCAAATGTGATATATGTTATTATGCAATAAGATAGAATTACGGCACAAGCAACTTACAACTGGGAGCAAAAGCAAAAATAATAATGAATAACAAGCATAAAAGTAAAAATAATGTACTCCAAATATTAATTCATAAAAATTAGTTTAATATCAGAGAAAAGAAAAAAAAGAAAAAATTAAATGCGCAAACTAAAACTGTATGGGATTTTAATGATTTTTTATAGCATTTATAACTGTGCTTTATAAAGTCATTTTCAATGTACACAGAATTAAATAAAAGTGCCCTTTCTATTTTACAATATAAACTCACAGTATATAATATCTAAAATCCCCAAATCTTGGGCACCCCTGTAGGTAACATAGGCCAGGATTTAATATGTGAAATAGATTTATCTTTTTGATTAGGTTAATGGGTCATCTTCCAGTCCTACTTTGATTTAATATGAATAATACATAAAAGCTATTTTGTCTTTATTTTTTTTCAGTCATTCTACGATTTCCTACTTGACTCCATGGATAGGGAACACTTGTCAAATTTTTGGATTTTTAAAATCTTTAATAAGTAAATTTTTCTAAATACTTTTACATTTTTTTCTTGCTTTAATTAATCAATCAGTCACTCTATGATTTCCTTTTGGGGGATTTTGGGGGATTTTGAAATACTTCAATAAGTTTGATTTTAAAGAATATACAGGGTGGGCCATTTATATGGATACACCTAAATAAAATGGGAATGGTTGGTGATATTAACTTCCTGTTTGTGGCACATTAGTATATGGGAGGGGGGAAACTTTTCAAGCTGGGTGTTGAACATGGCGGCCATTTTGAAGTCAGCCATTTTGTATTGAACTTTAGTTTTTTCAATGGGAAGAGGGTCATGTGACACATCAAACTTATCGAGAATTTCACAAGAAAAACAATGGTGTGCTTGGTTTTAACGTTACTTTATTCTTTCATGAGTTATTTACAAGTTTCTGACCACTTATAAAATGTGTTCAAAGTGCTGCCCATTGTGTTGGATTGTCAATGCAACCCTCTTCTCCCACTCTTCACACACTGATAGCAACACCGCAGAAGAAATGCTAGCACAGGCTTCCAGTATCCGTAGTTTCAGTTGCTGCACATCTCGTATCTTCACAGCATAGGCAATTGCCTTCAGATGACCCCAAAGATAAAAGTCTAAGGGGGTCAGATTGGGAGGCATTTCTTCTGCGGTAATGCATTTAATTTGGTAATTTGGTAATGCATTTATTAAATTAATTGTTTTTTTAAAAATTTGCTTTAATATTTAATTACTATAATTTTCCACATGACTTCATCAATAGGAACATTAGTCAAGTTTTTAAACTTTTTAATTTGGTAATAATTATTTAATTTTTTTTTATTGATTTTTTGTCATTTTTTTTTTTTTAAGTAAAATTTTGAATAATCCTGTCCAAGTCCCCCCAAAAATAAAAATAAAATAAAGGATCTTATGTTTTTTTCTTAACATATAATGAATAAATAAAGATAATAAAAAATATTGTTGCATATAGGTTTTCAGTATTACAGTATTAAAAGGCAATTCAATACTTTAAAGAACTCAATTCAAATACTGATTCCTTAAAAAAGTTCATACTTTTACATGGATATCTTTGATTATTTACGTATTTTAAAGCAGTAGCAATGACTGTTTTTAAAATGATACATAAAATTCTGAGTGTAATAAAATAAATGCGTTAAACAAAACAATAGCCGTTAAAATGCTACGCCACCAAGAAAAAAAAAATGTAGTTTTACTGTCTCTATACAATGTTTAATTCCCTATAAATAGGTCACCAAATCCTTATTTTTGCCGCTATTCAAAGATGAATTCACTTAACTTCATGTTCAATGGAAGTCCCCCACGTCGACTCATGGCACATATTGGTATTATTGGCACAGGTTCAAAAATCACAGTCCAAATCCAAAAATTCACATGGTCAGTCTTTGTGTTTTTGATCATTTCTTCTAATCATTGAAATGATTTTTTTTTTCTTCATTTGTCTTTTATCCAAAACAAACAAAAAAAACACTTATTTTTTTTCAGGAAAAAAGTTACAGTGTCTGTAGGTTTTACATATTATAAAAATATATTTGTCCAGTAGAGTTCTGCTCTGTGAGTCCCATTCGTAAACAAAAATAGTAGATACCTGTGAATTTTTTTTACAGGTTCACTAAAGGAATCCTGAAGGAAAATGAAAAAGGAAAATGAATTAAGATATTACAATAAAGTCATTCCTCACTGTTGTTATAGCTACATAATATAGTGTACATCATTATCTATTCCATCTAGATAGTTTTGCAGAAAGTAGCAATTATTAACTATTGAATACAAGTGCACAATGATAACAGTAACCTTTTTTAAAAAAAAATAATTATAGGGAGATAGATAGATAGATAGATAGATAGATAGATAGATAGATAGATAGATAGATAGATAGATAGATAGATAGATAGATAGATAGATAGATAGATAGAAAATATTAGATAGATAGATAGATAGATAGATAGATAGATAGATAGATAGATAGATAGATAGATAGATAGATAGATAGATAGATAGATAGATAATATTAGATAGATAGATAGATAGATAGATAGATAGATAGATAGATAGATAGATAGATAGATAGATAGATAGATAGATAGATAGATAGATAGATAATATTAGATAGATAGATAGATAGATAGATAGATAGATAGATAGATAGATAGATAGATAGATAGATAGATAGATAGATAGATAGATAGAATGAACATAGCTATATATAGTGGACTAAGCTATTTTTTTTTATATATATATATATATATATATATTTGGGAATTGCACTATTGCATTATACTGTGATGAGTTTTCAGCAAAAGTTATTATAAAATTTAGCAAGTCCGCCATACCACAATTCAAGTACTACCTTTCCTCATCACTAGAGAACGTTCTATAATCCAGAGGCGTAGCTTGAAGCTCCTGGGCACCAATGCAAAATCTGTAATAAAGCCCCCCACCTACCATGTGCCAATTATATTACTGGTATCTTCTTATGTGTCAGAGAGGGTTTTGGGCTCCCTCAGGTTCCAGAGCCCAGGTGTGACTGCTACCTCTGCACCCCCTATGGCTATGCCTCTTTTGTATGTTACATTCTATAGTCTTTCTATGGGATGCTGGCTGTAGTCCTTAAGTAGTCTAAAGCAAGGGAAGTTGAGTGAATATAAATCCGAAGAACGGCTGAAAATAGGTTGTGTGAACATACCCTTATTGCTTCTGCAGTGTCTTCACACAAACTTTGGTGATTTGCATTCTGAGAAGTACAGCATTTATATCAGAAACTGTACCGTAATCTTATATAGTAAACGCTAATTTTCCCTTTCTATTTAGATTTTCTGTTAAGATCCTATGTGGTGTGTTTGGCAACGACTTCTTGACTGTTTCCATTGATAACTGGCAGAATTGTGAATACTGCTCTGAAGTATAACACAGCTGCAAGTCAGGATCAGTACCATACAAGGCCTCATTCACATCTGTGTTGGAGGTTCCATTAGGGCCTGCACTACCTATTGGGAGAGTATAAGGTTAAGAGAGACAATAATAAAATATAAATGGGATTTGATAAATGCCAAACATTGTTAAACAATAGGGTGGTTTAAAACAAGGGGATTCCACACCCTATACTCTCCCAATAGGCAGTACATGCCAGCTTTAGCCTGTATTTTTTGTTTGAATATTAGATTTTGCCCTCTTTTCAATTCCTTATCCTTTTTGCTGTTATATGTAGTTTACTATTGGTGGTGTAAATCTGGGCAAAATAAGAGCTAATAAATCTCAATGAGAGGAGGCTTTTCTTTTGAAGCTCCGTTAGGGGCCTCCATCGCAGATCCGGACGAAATTACAGAAGATTATCGAAGACAAGTCTCCGGTAAAATCACAGGCACCCCAACGGAAAGCCGACAATACCTATTAAAGTCAATGGGTTCCGTCAGCCGCCGGCGTTGTCCGTTGCGTAATAGAACCGTTGCTTCCGTTATTCCCTTGTTCTGCTAGTCTGTTGGAGCAGAACAACGGAACACACCAACACAGGTGTGAATGAAGCCGAAGTAATATAATGTATTTACACAGCCAATTGGTATGTAAATTATATGTACATAGTGTATAAGATAAAAAATGTTGTGAAAAGCTGGTCACATATTTTGAGATTACACAATCAGTGCCGGTTGTTGTCAAGCTGAAAAAATAAAAATAACATAATATATAATTCTTTAGCTTTTCTCCCACAACTTCAACCTACTCATAAGGCCTCATGCACACGGCTGTAGCTGTGTGCACGGTCCGTAAAAAACGCACCGACAGGCCGCGGAGTGTTATCCGCTGGCCGTCCGCAAATGCACACATTGATTTCAGTGAGCCCGGACCGTAAATGCGGCCGGTATAATGACATGTCCTATTTTTTTTGCCTTCCGAGCTCAGGGCAATACACGGGCCGTGGAAACCATTGTGCATTGGTCGTGTGCATTGGCCCATAGGTTAACATGTGTTTTATACAATCCGCATGTGTTTTATACGGCCGCAAATGCACGGTCTTGTGCATGAGGCTTAAAGAAGACAATTTAAAAAGAAGCACACAAAAAAGGCTTCTCTTGATAGATGAGCTGCTAAGGCTTTGTTCACACTGAGTTTTTTGCAGGAGGAAAATTCCTCCTGCAAAAACTGCTCCAGTAGGTTTTTGCACAGTGGTTTGACAAAAACTCGTCAAAATACTCATCAAGGTTTTTTTTTCCTCTTTCTGACTCATTGTAATGAGTTTTGGAGCCGAAAACCGCCTCAAAGATGTGTCATGTTGCTTCTTTTTACCACGACGAGTCTTTTTTACTCGTGGTAAAAAAACTCGTCTGCCTCCCATTGAAATCAATGGGAGGCATTTTCGGGCGGTTTTTGAGGAGTTTTTTGGCGTGGTTTCTGCCCCCAAAAACTCGTCAAAAAACTCGGTGTGAACAGGGCCTTAAAGTGAAACTCCCGGCATCTTTTCATGACTAGAAAAATGGAGCTACTTAACTCTTTTACTCTGTTCCCCCAAATGCAAGTTTCCAAGGTGCTTTGCATATTATAAGTCCTGGACACCACAGTTAATAACAACTACTGATGCATGTTACTGGGCTCCCCAGTTAGGGTTGTCACCTTTTGCACCCAAACATACCAGACAGGTTCATTGTGTGTTTACACATGCCGGTGTTGAGGAGTTGTTGTTTTTTTGACATGATTTTGTGCAAATTCCACCAACATATACCCCAACTTGAGTAAAGCGTGGGTGCCCTTTTGAGGGTGTGAATTCACGCTAAGTCTGATTTACCACTTAGGTCTTTGAGATACTGTGAATCATTGTCTATCTGTGGCTCTGTCAGTATCCTCCTCCGACCTCCGCTCTTGGTTTTCAAGGCTGCGCAGACTGGCAGTGTGTACATGTTTGGCCAGTAAATGTGAGTCTCCGGCCGTCTACTACTTTTCCTGCTGCAATCTTCCCCCGATGCCAATCTCACACATGACCTACTCCTGATGATGCTGACTTTCCTAGGGCTGGGTGGCCTGGCAAAGGACGAGTATCCTATCCAAATAGGAAGTAATCTGACAGCGCACGTTTTATTATGCAAAAATACTGGCAATGCTATTGCCAATAAGACATTTTTACTTTTACCAGTCTCATAGTGTAAATACTGGCTGGGCTGGTGGTTTATCGGCATGGTGGAAACCCTATCTACAGCAAAAGTTGCCAAAACGATGCCCCTTCTCTGATATCACTTCCTGCTCTGCAGCCATTGGATGAAGCTGCACCTATATGACTTCCTGCTCTGCCCACCCCCTGAATGCATTTTGCACATAATACTGGTAATACTGAGAGCTCTCTGCTCCCTTTCAAGTAATATGTCTTGCATTAGAAATAGAAAGTGGGGGGGGGAGCTGAAATGGAGCAGAGAGCTCTTGGTATTATTAGTATTCTGTGTAGAGTGAATGTAGGAGGCAGGTAGAGCAGGAAGTCTGTGTGATGCAGCTTCAGCCAATAGCTGCAGAGCACTGAGTGATGTCAGCAAAGGGGGTTTGTTTTTGCAACTTCCCCAGTAGGGTAAAGTAACATGAAGCAGCAATTTGTGACTTCCAATGATGTTTAGTGTACAGAACAGCTTGGAAACTTGCATTTTGAGAATCAGAGTAAAATAATTAACAAATCCAGTATGTTACATGACCCTTGTAGCTCCATTTACTAATTATAAGCATTTGCTCTGAATTTCTTTTTGATCAATTTCAATTTGGAATTAAACAGATCTGTCCTTAAAAAAGGATCAGCAGATAAATGTTTAATAATATTATAAAAATAAGATAAAACATGTTTTCAAAATAAAAATGTATTAAAAATAATGACATAAATATAAAAAAAAATACCAGTAAAATATGGAGGGATTAATCCATTCATATGTTTTTTTTTATGTTTCTATCCCTTATTTGCTATTCAACTTTCCTATTAAATTATTATTTTAAAAATATATTAATATTATAATATAAATGTGAATACAAACAATAAATAATATAAAAAAACAAACATAAAATATCCAAACTAATAAATCTCTATTAAAATTTCAATAGAATAATTTTCCCATTCGTCGGGTGGAGAATTTCGACTGAGTTCTTACATTCTGAGTAATTGGATTCTTAAGTAGAATCTTCTATTTGGCAAAAATCTAAGCAAACCCTAAAAATCCGAATACTCCAAAATTCAACCAAGATTTAAGAAACAATTCAAATTTGCACAGAAAGATTTAAGACACAAGGGAAGACAACAATGACAGGAGATGGACGCATTGACATGAGTCAGAAAATGTTGACGGATTAGGTCAAGTAGAAATCTAAAGGGGATTTCAACACTGGCAAAAAGCATTATAGGATCAAATTCTGGAAAGACTGTAATCTATTGTGATAGTCGAGGAGTGAATTTAATGAAAGTAGTGTAAATAACAAGCAGAATGACGTTGTTGGAAAAGCAGGTTTAGGGCCGGTGTAAAGTATATGCCTAACAACGTGCAGGGACCGTGAGTCCTGATGATTGAGGAGGTGAAGCCTCCCACCGGTCCCTCATCGGCTGCCAAAAAGATGCGTTGCCTTACCAGCTGCAATAGCAATAAGGTGTTAAAAGCTGTCAAACTAGGTTTGCCGTGTCTTCTTTCAGCCTGTTTACTGCTGAACAAGGGGAAGGCGAGAGACTTGGAAATTTCAGTAGCAGCTGTGTACATAGAAAAAGAGCTTTGAAGTGACTTATAACTCGCAACTTCATAAATATAGATACGTTTGGCGTGGTTGAAAGCTCTACCGTAGGTGAAGGAGGATGAGTGTAATAATATAAGACATTATTCATTTCCACTCTCACCAGCCCACTATTCTGATGGATACTGTTAAGCATTGCCATTTAGGGTCTACTATTTAGAGCTGATTCACATCCTAATACCTTTAGGCCACGTTCACACGTGGCAGAATTTTTTCGCTGCAAATGTTGCGGCAGATTTGGGGCAATTATGCAATGAATCTGCCGCAACATTTGCATATTTGACAGGTAATTCAGACGTTGCAGATATCAAAGCGGACTTGCCACAGATTTCAGTTTTTGCATTGCAAAGGCTGAAATCCGCAGTGAAATTCCGCTGCTTCTCTGTAAAATAATGTGCATGGTGCGGAGGGGAAATTCTGCACTGCAGCCTAATTTCCACACAGATATTATCCTTAACGTTTGAACTAAGTTTCCTAAAAATGTATAGAAAGAAATGTAAAAAACGGCTGCTGCAGAATTCCACTGGCGGACTGTCTGCAGCGGAATTCAACAGAAATTCCGCCACGTGTGAACGTGGCCTTATAGTGGTCAGAAATCCAAATCTTCTCTATAATAAACAATAATACAATTCTGGCAGTGCTCAGTTACCACTAGGGTTAACTGCATACTGTTTTATGACTCAGTTTAACCTCTATACAATATGTTATAAACTCCTAAACTGGAATACCCCTTTCTTCCTTCCTGAGGATTTGGAGCTCAGTATCAGAAAAACAGATAAAAAGATATACTAAAAAATTTATGAGAATAGAATTTTGGACCTATTTAGATTAAAAAACAAAAAAACAAAAACGGTAATTAAAAAAAAAAATTTGAAATTCACTTTAACCCCTTAATGACTGCCAAAACGCTTTTTCACGGCGGTCATTAAAGGGGCTTTGTTCTAGGTCGCCTAATCAACATCCTGCACGGGTGTCCCTAATGACAGCCGGGCTCCTGCTCCAACGGTAACGATCGAAGTTTACGTAGATCGCGACCGTTTAACCCCTCATTAGCGACTGCTGCATTTAAGTAGTTTACAGAGACAGGGAGCTCCCTCTGTCACCCATCAGCGGCACGCAAATGCAATTGCGGGTATCCGATGGGGTGCCTTGGCAGCCGGAGGCCTAACAAAGGCCCCCAGGTCTGCCCTGGCTGTATGACTATTAGGCCTGATTTACACGAGCGTGTGCGTTTTGCGCGCGCAAAAAACGCTGCGTTTTGCGCGCGCAAAAGGCATTTGACAGCTCCGTGTGTCATCCGTGTATGATGCGCGGCTGCGTGATTTTCGCGCAGCCGCCATCATAGAGATGAGGCTAGTCGACGCCCGTCACTGTCCAAGGTGCTGAAAGAGCTAACTGATCGGCAGTAACTCTTTCAGCACCCTCGACAGTGAATGCCGATCACAATATACAGCAACCTGTGAATAAAAAAAGACGTTCAAACTTACCAGGAACTGCCTGCTTCCTCCAGTCCGGTCTCCCGGCCGTTGCCTTGGTGACGCGTCCCTCTCTTGTCATCCGGCCCCACCTCCCAGGATGACGCGGCAGTCCATGAGACCGCTGCAGCCTGTGATTGGCTGCAGCCTGTGCTTGGCCTGTGATTGGCTGCAGCTGTCACTTGGCCTGAATTGTCATCCCGGGAGGTCGGACTGGAGGAAGGAGCCGGGACTTATCGGTAAGTCCGAACTTCTGTTTTTTTTTACACGTATATGTATATGGCGATCGAAAGTCACTGTCCATGGTGCTGAAACAGTTTAAGTCTTTCAGCACCGTGGGCAGTGACTGTCTCCTGACGTCGCGTACCCGAACATTTTTTGCCGGGTTCGGTCAAAACGAGTTCGGCCGAACCCGGTGAAGTTCGGTGCGCTCATCTCTAATTTGACACTTCGTTTGGATGTTTGTAAACAGAAAAGCACGTGGTGCTTTTCTGTTTACATTCATCCTTTTGACAGCTCTTGCGTGATTTTCGCGCATGCAACGCAGTAGCGTCCGTGTGGCATGCGTTGTTTTCACGCACCCATTGACTTCAATGGGTGCGTGTTGCGTGAAAAACGCACGATTATAGAACATGTCGTGAGTTTTACGCAACGCACTCACGCTGCACAAAATTCACGCATCGTCTAAACTGCCCCATAGAGTAATATAGGTGCGTACGACACGCGTGAAAAGCACGCGCGTCGCACGCGCGTATATTACGCTCGTGTAAATGAGGCCTAAGGCTGTGCCAGAGTTATGTCCTTATAGATGCCTGTCAGTTTTACACTAACAGACAACAATGCTTTGGTATACTAAGTATCCCAAAGCATTATATCTGCGATCTAAAGATCGCACAGTGAAGTCCCCTAGTGGGACTGAAAAAAATAATGTGAAATAAACATTTATAAAAAGGTAAACATAAAAAATAAAAAGACTTTTTCCCTTTAAAAAATGGTTTTATTTAGTAAAAGTGTAAAAATAAAATAAAAACTACACATATATGGTATCCCCGTAATCATAATGACCCAAAAAATAAAGTTAGCATATTATTTAAACCGCAAGGTGAACGCCATAACACAAAACGTAAAAAAAACAACGTCGAAATTGCAATTTTTTTTCCATTCCTCCAAAAATAATAATAAAAACAGGTTAATCAATAAGTCCCATGTATCCAAAAATGGTAGCAATGAAGTCCCGCAAAAACCAAGTCCTCATATGGCGATATTGACGGAAAAATAAAAAAAGTTATGGCTCTTGAAAAGCAGTGATGCAAAATAAAAAAGATACATATTTGGTATCGCCGTAATCGTACCGACCCATAGAATAAAATTAGCATGATATTTACGCTGCATTGTAAACGGCGTAAATGTAAAATACATAGAACCATGCTATTTTTTTTATATCCCCCTCCAAAAAAAAGTTAATAAAAGTTAATAAAAAAAATTATATATAGCCCAAAACGGTGACATTGAAAACTCATCCTGCAAACAACAAGTCCTCATACAGCCATGTCCATGTGAAAATAAAAATGTTATTGCTCTTTGAATGTGACGATGGGGAAACAAAAAAATTACTTGATCAAGAATGCAAGCAGGTGCAAGGGGTTAAAGGGGGTCTTCCAGTTCAATGCAAATGAAACTTGATGCATTAATTACTCAAACTTTTCAACACTACTAAGTCAGTGAATGGAAACAAGTATAGAAACTGCAGCTGCATCTCCCTCCTCTTCCCTTCTCTCCAGCTACTATTTATAGTTTTACTTTAAACATATTTTTAGGGTACTGAGGTTTTTGAACATGTACAGACAGCTTGTAGGCAGGGAATGTGGAACCACAGGCTTCTACTAGATGGGGAAGATGTCATTGTCCCCTTATAAGATATATTGCAGAGTTTTTATGTATTTACATATGCTACTGATTTATGAAAAAAAATAAAAATGAAAAATTATACAGATATACACTACCGTTCAAAAGTTTGGGGTCACCCAGACAATTTTGTGTTTTCCATGAAAACTCACACTTATATTTATCAAATGAGTTGCAAAATGACTAGAAAATGTAGTCAAGACATTGACAAGGTTGGAAATAATGATTTTTATTTGAAATAATAATTTTCTCCTTCAAACTTTGCTTTCATCTTGGAATGCTCCATTTGCAGCAATTACAGCATTGCAGACCTTTGGCATTCTAGCTGTTAATTTGCTGAGGTAATCGGGAGAAATTTCACCCCATGCTTCCAGAAGCCCATCCCACAAGTTGGATTGGCTTGATGGGCACTTCTGCGTACCATACGGTCAAGCTGCTCCCACAACAGCTCTATGGGGTTGAGATCTGGTGACTGCGCTGGCCACTCCATTACAGATAGAATACCAGCTGCCTGCTTCTTCCCTAAATAGTTCTTGCATAATTTGGAGGTGCTTTGGGTCATTGTCCTGTTGTAGGATGAAATTGGCTCCAATCAAGCGCTGTCCACAGGGTATAGCATGGCGTTGCAAAATGGAGTGATAGCCTTCCTTATTCAAAATCCCTTTTACCAGCACCAAAGCAACCCCAGACCACCACATTACCTCCATCATGCTTGACAGATGGCGTCAGGCACTCTTCCAGCATCTTTTCAGTTGTTCTGCGTCTCACAAATGTTCTTCTGTGTGATCCAAACACCTTAAACTTCGATTCGTCTGTCCATAACACTTTTTTCCAATCTTCCTCTGTTCAATGTCTGTGTGCTTTGGCCCATATTAATATTTTCCTTTTATTAGCCAGTCTCAGATCTGGCTTTTTTTTTGCCACTCTGCCCTGAAGGCCAGCATCCCGGAGTCGCCTCTTCACTGTAGACATTGACACTGGCGTTTTGCGGGTACTATTTAATGAAGCTGCCAGTTGAGGACCTGTGAGGCGTCTATTTCTTAAGCTAGAGACTCTAATGTACTTGTCTTGTTGCTCAGTTGTGCAGCGGGGCCTCCCACTTCTCTTTCTACTCTGGTTAGAGCCTGTGTGTGCTGTCCTCTGAAGGGAGTAGTACACACCGTTGTAGGAAATCTTCAGTAACTTGGCAATTTCTCGCATGGAATAGCCTTCATTTCTAAGAACAAGAATAGACTGTCGAGTTTCACATGAAAGCTCTCTTTTTCTAGCCATTTTGAGAGTTTAATCGAACCCACAAATGTAATGCTCCAGATTCTCAACTAGCTCAAAGGAAGGTCAGTTTTATAGCTCCTCTAAACAGCAAAACTGTTTACAGCGGTGCTAACATAATTGCACAAGGGGTTTCAAGTGTTTTCTAATCATCCATTAGCCTTCTAACACAGTTAGCAAACACAATGTACCATTAGAACACTGGAGTGATGGTTGCTGGAAATGGGCCTCTATACACCCATGTAGATATTGCATTAAAAACCAGACGTTTGCAGCTAGAATAGTCATTTACCACATTAACAATGTATAGAGTGTATTTCTGATTAGTTTAATGTTATCTTCATTGAAAAAAACTGTGCTTTTCTTTCAAAAATAAGGAAATTTCTAAGTGACCCTAAACTTTTGAACGGTAGTGTATATGCTTTAAAAGACAGCAATATAGTGAATACTATTGTGTTCTGTTGTTCTATTCACCCAAATCTCAGATGTAATATTGTGCTAAAACCTACTTTCCACAAGTTTTAATGAATAATGGATCTTTAGATCATCCCTTTGAGTTCTATAAGAATAAAATCTTTGTGGCAGTGAAGATCCTGGGACTGCTGGGCAGACTTTACATGCTCCGTGTCACCAGTTTCACAGTCCAGATACTGACAGTGTAATTCCCACTTACGACTTTAATATTTATATCTGTCACATTTATTTCAAAACAAGAACTCAACTAGTGAAATTAAATAACATCTAAAATTTTAAAATGTTTCCTCAATTAGCTGAATAAAATAATATTGTTCACGCACAATAGATACAAATGATGGGACCTGGCCAAGATGCTGTGAGGTTGTTTAGGGATAGATTTTCAAATATCAGTTTACTTGATCTCTCACGTACATTATATATTTGATTTTTTTCCATTTAATTCCAGCTTGCCAATACTGTAGTTCAGGTGCCTGTTGCTACACTGCCCCAACTGGCCAGGTAGAATATTACAAGTGGTGGGTGCTAGATAAAATTGTTATTAAACTCATTTTAATGATAAATGTATAGACTACTATTAAATGGTGATTTTTTTTTAAAGTAGACATATTGTTTTACTTCTATTATTTATAAGTGGTGGTAAGTAAAAAGGGGGGGGGCTGTATTTCTTTTTTATCATTTTGTTTATGCTTCCATATATCGACCCTGTATTTAATTTTTTACTTTCTTCTTCCATTCTCACTTTTCCTTCCCCAATTCCAGTTGACTCACCTGAGAAAAGCAATATATTTGCTTCAATAGGAGAGTCTTACGAATATCAATATTTTCTGGTGGTAAGGGTTGGGTTAGTGATATGTCATTATGAGTATGATTTAAAACTTACATTATTTGTTTTACAAAAATATTAAATTAAGCACGTTGTTGTCTGTAATGCCCTGCCACATGGCCAAATTTTTCAAGTCAAACACCGGGAAAATATTGAAATTCAGCTTTTGGAGCCCTACATCTCCTCTACCAACCTGATTGGTGACATTTCAAGATTATCTACTGTACTTTAGTAGGCCACTCCTCGAGTGTATCCGAGCCAGGCAACATGACAAGCAAGGAGCACTGGCAGGAACAGGACATTAGATAAAATTTGTGGCTGCATCCAGGTAAGGTAAGTAAAATGTTGATGCTGGATGTTCTCTTCCTCTTTTCCCGTTAACTCTTCTGAACATACTGTAATGGTCTCAGCCGTTTGCAGAGCCTTTTCCCTATAGGCGCAGAATAAGTGGGTCTAGAGGTTGTATTTTTGACAACATTATTATCTTCACTAAGCTCTGAAGTTGTTCTTGTTGAGTTTAATGCTCATTGAATGACAATTTTACTTTTCATTCTCGGAGGTTAGGACCCTATTTCCTAACCAACAGCTTCCATAATCCTTTATGCTTTGCTTTAGAGTCTCTTGAAGACAATTTATCAGGCAGACGCCCCATAATCTTTCTATCAATTCAGGCCACTGGGCCACTGTACACTGCACTTTACAGGAACATTAGTCACATGTAATGTCTATAGAAATATTATTTTTAGCGGTCAATGAAAAACGACCTACTTTTTTATTTTTGAAAGGAATTTTGCTTTAACTCTTTATCGACGAGTGATGGATAAATCCAACATAGCTGCTTTCTTACAAAAACATCACTACACGTGTCCACAGGTTAGGTGTGGTATTGCAGCACAGCCACATTCACTTCAATGCAGCAAAACTGCAAATCCAGACACAACCCACTGAACAGGTGTGACACTTTTTTTTCTAATCCTAGATAACCCTTTTAAGACTTCGTTCACACACACTTTTTTGTGCCAGGACCCAAGGTTACACAGTAGAACATTGCCCAGAGCATCACACTGCCTCCGCCAGCTTGTCTTCCTTCTATAGTGCATCTTGGTGCCTTCTCTTCCTCGGGTAAGTGACGCACATGTACCCGGCCGTTAACGAGATGTGAAAGAAAACGTGATTCATCAATCCAGGCCACCTTCTTCCATTGTTCCATGCTCCACTTGTGTTGCTCACGTGCCCATGGTAGGGTGGCAGCGGTGGACCGAGCTCAGCATGAGCACTTTGACCGGTCTGCAGCTACGCAGCCCCAAACACAGCCAGATGCTAGGCTCTACATTTTCTGTCACCTTTCTATCATGTTCAACAGTAAAGATTTCACCAATTTCTGCTATAGTACCTCTTCTGTGGGATCAGACCAGATGGGCTAGTCTTCACTATCCACAAGCATCGATGAGCCGTGGGCGCAAATTACCCTGTTGTTGATTCACCGGTTGTCCTTCCTTGGACCACTTTTGGTAGGTACAACCACTGCAAACCGGGAACACCCTTAAAGAACTGCCATTTTGGAGATGCCCTGTCCAAGTCGTCTTCCCATTACAATAATTCCCTTGTTAAAGTCGCTCAGATCCTTACACTTGTCCATTTTTCCTGCTTCCAACACATCAACGTTAAGAATTGACTGTTCACTTGCCCCTCGGCAGGCGCTATGTTAAGAAGATAATCAATGTTAGGCCGGATTCACACGAGCGTGTTCGGTCCGTGATATATGCTCCGCAGGTTGGCCGCATTTCCCGGACCGAACACAGTGCAGGGAGTCGGGCTCCTAACGTCATCGTTATCTATGATGCTAGGAGTCCCTGCCTCTCCGCGGAACTACTCTCCCCTACTGAAAACATGTTTTCCGTACGGGACAGTTTTCCCGCAGCGAGGCAGGGACTCCTAACGTCATAGATAACGATGACGATAAGAACCCAGCTCCCTACATTGTGCTCAGTCCGGGAAATACTGCCGACATACGGACCGTGTATCCCGGACTGAACACGCTCGTGTGAATCCGGCCTTATTCACTGCACATATCAGTGGTTTAAATGTTATGACTGATCGGTGTATATATAATTTATATTAACATAGTAACAATTTGGGTCACATAACTTCCCCTCAGACTGCACTGAACACTAGAACCGTGTAGAGCTATCAGCTAAATTTAGTTTATCTTTCAAGTGACACAATTGTACAAAAACTGGTTACTCTCAAGTTCTAGGAAGACTCTAGTAAAATATTTCAAAGGTCATATTCTGCTACTCACTTTGCATTCTGTAAGTTAAGGTATAAATCATCTATGACTAGTGCTAAAAATGATTTGTCCTACTGGATACAGTACGAGTGAATTGCAATTGAAAATATATTAAGCGCCCCTATGGTTATGATTTTTGATACATTTGTAGAACATGTAAATACATGAAACAATGTAATATATCTTATCAGGGGAAAGTGACCTTCCTCACCTTCCAGAAATGTTGATACTTTGCATATTTTATTTTCTTTCATTCAATGGGGCTAAGCCACGAGAGTGGTGCTGTAGTTTGCTATTCCCTGCATGTAGGCTTTGTGTAAATATTGAGAAAACTCCACTGCCCACAAATAAATGTATCCAGCGTAGCACAGAAAATATAAATTAGGGAGGAGGGGGATGCAGCTGAAGTGTGTGAGACTGAATGCTGCGAGAGGGGAGAACAGCAAAGGAGACATCTGATTCTTTCAGAGCACACAGTACAGCTCTGACATCACACAGGAAGAGCCCACCCACTCGGCAAGTATGGGGAGTGAAAAATTTACATTTACAGAAATGATACAGAGGGGAGGGAGAATACCAAAAATATGCAGGTTACACTTTCCTGACTTTTTAAATGGAGTGTGAGGGCATATGATGGTGAGCGACGTCGCTAGCTTTGCCCTCCCACATCACTTAGTTATACTGTGCTGATGTCTAATTCCATGGTCAACACAATCTCGATTACCCCTTCCCTCATATTGCCCGTGGGGAGAAGCCATAGTCATGGTGACAGGTAAAGAACAGAGGAAAAACATAATTTATTTACTCTTCCTAAACAAAATCCATCCTTGGCCAAGTTGGCTAACCCTTCCTTGGGCATCAATAAGGTCTTATAGGTTAGTTGCTAAAGGGGCTGTCTCATCAGACATCAGACTCCCGACAGTGCTCACAAACAGCTGATTTTCTCAGGGGAAACGGGGCAAATGAAGTACGTTACATTTAGATGAACGACTGTCTATGTAAAACAAGGAAGGTTTAAGTCTGCGAGAACGGGAGTGGCTCGTAGAGAGCTGTTTTCTGTTCTGGCTCATAGAGGGAGGTCCTGAGCAGGGACTCCCCTCTATGGTGTCCATATGCCATGTTCACATGATGTCCATACCGTATGAGACAACTGATCAATTCCTAACAAATATACCCTAGGGGCAAAGTGAGTGGCTCCAAAGTCGGTTCCAAATGGATTTGTTTTTTTGCTGGACATTTGGGCCAATTATTGTGTCAACATTGGCCTTGGACAATGAGGAGGATCCAATAGTGTTCTGTTAGTCCAGTCCCACTCAGTGCTTAAGCATTTAAAACCTTGTACCGGAGGGAAATCTGTGGACCAGGACTTTCAGGAGATAACAGTCTCAGGATGATGACATTGATGCGGTGTCACAAATATCTAAAATACTGCCTTTTGAGTAGTGGCATAGTCGTTCTCATCTACAAGACGTGTTCTACCAAGATGGTTTCTAGCAGTAGGTTTCATCAGTTCAGCAGAATTTTGCAATAATTTGTCTATTATTTCTATTGACCCACTACCGACCCTGAAGTCACAGGTGGCTTATATTTGATTGTATGCTTACCAATACAAAGATTATCCATCCTATAAGGTTCTGCACAAACAAGAGATTTAAAAGACAAATTTCACAGCTAATATATATATATATATATATATATATATATATATATATATATATATATAAATGTTATATGGCTGTAAATACAAGTTCTATATACAACATAGGAAAACATTCATTTTAATGTAAGTATGTTCCTCTATCATTATGAGACATTAAAGCTGGCAATTTTTGGGCAAAACCAATATCCTTTCTGAAATAGAATCATATAATTAATCTATTTGTCTTTTTATCTCTCGGAGATTCAGTCAATTTTGTAGCTCATACACCATATGATAACTCACTAAAAACAATAACTGTCTTATTGGCAGTACTAAGCCTGACCACATGGTGTGCTGTTGGGAGAACATATGACTATGAGCCTTATTAGATATTCAAATGGCGTAAAATTCCACCTAGTGGTTGAAATATTTACGGCAGTGCAACTTCTGCTTTGCGACTGACACATTTTTATACATTTAAAGAAATTGATATATTTAACTTCCTGCGTCCTACCATATTGATGCATTTACTTATAACATTCTCTATGAATTTGATATTGGTTCAGCTCCAAGAGAAAATCCTCTGTGAGTAGACATCAGGTACAAATTAAATGCATAAATATTTTACCTAGTAATATTTCAGAATATTTAATTTGCATTAAGTAGTCTTAAAACTTAGTTTTTTTTAAGAGCGGTACGTACCAGTATATAGAAACATGGCGTCTGCCCTGCCCTCAGGAAGAAAAACAGACTTCAGCCAGTCAGCAGGAGATTTCAAACCATTTCTCAGACACAAAGGCCACAGGAATTAGATGCCGATCAGAAGAAGTAGGTCTGCAGCGAGCAGAAAAAAGGGCTTGCGCGTGCTGGTACGTAACACACAACAAGCAAGCCTAGTCAGGCCTGCTGCAAAAAATTGCTAATTAAAAGACACATGCTCTAAACAAATGCTTTAGTGGCAAGTTGGCCTCTCATTCAAATCTAACAATTGTATTTTTGCAAGTACTTCGGAATTTGTATTATAACGTATTAAAAATGACATCTTTATATATACTTACTGCGGATCCGTTGCTTCTTCACAAGGGAGAAAACTCTTTTGTGCGCTCTGAAATATTCCTCAAACTATTGTACTGCCTAGGAGTTCACTAAATACACAGCTATTCTTTCCATGCTCTCTGGTACCTGAGTTGGGGCCCACCTATAACAAGCCTGTGTACCAGGGGAGGGAGTCTCTTGTACAGCAGATAGGACTTCCTGTGACTACTTTTGTACATGAAGCTTCATGTACTCAAATGGTGGTCACCCACATAGGAAGTCGGGTGGTTGCTAGGCACCCGGTTTAGACACAACCTTCAGAATACAAAAAGAGGGGCAGAAAATAAATAAACAGGGATTGTTCAATGGTATATTAAACTACTTGGACTATATCTATGTAGTTACTGCATCAGAGTTTTGAAATAAAGTCAGCCTGGCAATCAGCTGATCCCAGCCAACATCTGATACCACTGAAGAAAGTTGCGCCCAGACATACATTTCTCCGGCATCAGCTACAAGTGAGGGGCCACCATGTAATATATGGACCGGCCAAGTTCACCCTATAGGTAATTACAGACATGCATATTTGTAGAGCTATACGGACAACTTTGTTGATATCTCGGCTAATCTAATGTCTATAGCCCACCGTACACATATGATTATTAGCCACCAACAAATATATTATGTCAATGGTCATTTTTAACCTGCTCATACAGATGAGATAAATACTGGTCAGAGACGGCGGTTTCTTGGGTCCACCAAAGGACATGATTCTGAGGGTCACCCTCAATCTATGCAGAACATGTCCACTTTTCATTTCATTGTAATCTTATTGCATACATAGGACATATTATCAATAAGGTCTAATTGCTTATCTGTGAATCATCGCATAAGTAATAGACCCTAGCAGCACGTGATTGGCCCTAAAGTCACCTCCAAATGGTGCTGTCTTTTACTGGGCCTCTAATGCCCATTTTTGTGTCAAAACCTGGGCCCACAGAACATTCCTCTGGTACTCTGCTAGGCCACTTTGACTCTGGGTTGTTTCCATAAACACTACATTGGGTTTATACCATGTCCAGTTAAAATTGATGGGGTTCCACCAACAAATATAGAATTTGTTTAGTCAACTTTATTCAAACCACAGATCAAACCACCATCAAAGCACTATGTGTTGCACTAAATTACAATCTCAGCTGTTCTACATCTAACCAACACAGATGTCATAAACTGTTGCCTTTTCTTACACATATCCACCATTTATATGGCAGTTAAAGGACTCTCTGCTTTAGACAATTCCTACTTGTTAGAAGGGTCCTTGACAATAGGCTGATCACACTGTATCCCCCTGCTGGGACCCACAGATGTAATCTGTGGGGAAACCTGGCAGTAATTGTTCAATTTCCCTGCAGCGCCACCACTGGGGAAATGAAGCATTACACAGTGCCCATTCATATTAACGAGATGTCTGTGTAATACAGGACAGGGCAAGTCCTCCAGAGAGAGAGACGCTCTTTGTAACCGCTCTCAACTCTGACCAAGAGATGAGGATCCTGAACAAAGGACCCCCCCCCCCTCTATTAACTCAGTATTCACTAACTGGGTATATGAAAATTGGTTTTTTGAACTAGGCAAGGTTTAAGTATGTGTATTTCAATTTGTAAAATTTAATAAAATGTCTAATTGTAATGACTATTCTAAAGTTTTTAATATAAATTGGCTAACAAACTATTTTACCATTTCAGCATGTGAATACTTGGTGTAATGAAATGTAATTCTGACATGTCTTGCGCCCACAATTGACTGACTTCATTAAAATATAATAGCAACTGAGACTGCTGATTTTCTTTTTACACTCCTGGAATTTTAATAAAAGTTGCCATAACAGAAATACTGTATTTTTTTCCAACCTGTTTAGAAAATTCTTTGCTGTCACTTTATGCTAAATGAATGCGAGAAAAATGTAGAAGCATATGTCAAGCAAGTCTAGTAAAATTAGAATATATTTAAAGGTAAAATAGCATAAATTTTACAAATAAAGTTTTTTAACATTACATTGCGGGGGAGGGACATAATATTTCCACCTTACAGGGCATTAGTGCAGCCTCATTTAGAATATGCAGTTGAGTTCTGGGCACCATTTTATAGAATGGATGCCCCTGAGTTGAAAAAATTACAAAAAAGAGCAAATTAACTAATAAGGGGAAGGGGGAATCTTAGTTATGAGGAAATAAAGTCAGCCTTGTTATGTTAAAATAATAAGTCTTGAAAAGAGACATATAAGGGGGACATAAAAAAAATATATAAATGGCCAGTACTAAAAATATGTTAAAAAACTGCTCCATTTAAAATCCCCTCAAAAGACATGTGGGCGCTCCCTCCATCTATAGAATAAAAAGGTTCAATCTCTTGAGGCGACAAGTCTTCTTTACCATATGAACTGTAAATCTGTGGAAGGAGCCAAAGTCACTGTCAATGTATACATTTTTTGTTTGAAAGTTGATCTAGACTGATCGCCACTCGGGATCGGGAGGGAAATTTTTCCTTTTTAGGGCAGATTGGCTCATAGCTTATGGATTTTTTTTTAACTTCCTCTGGATCAATAGGGGTAAAACAAAGTTTTAAAGTTTACCATATCCCTTCCCTTCATCCAAAACCTCTTCCATCCCTTGATTGAACTTGATCAACATACATTATGTCTTTTTTCAACCATACTATGTAACATTTTGACCATAAAAATGGAAAAAAATTTCCTCTTTGAATACAAATATTTAACTATATTGGTATAATTCTATATAGGTAGTTACAATTTTTAATCTATGGCTCCACAGTAGAATTGGGGGTTACCACGCCTCAACTTCCTAGGGGAAAAAATTTCAAGCGACCTTGAGAACATCAACTGACACTTGTTGATATTATAAAGTAAATATATGAAAACTATAGTCATTTAATTAACTTTTCATTTTAGACAAACCATTTTGAACTTGATAACAAATTCAACAAGTTTATGTTGTCTAATCGTGATATCCCTGACATTTTCGATTTATTTGGCCCCTAAATGTTTTTGGCAATGAATTAAATAGGGTTGTCTCATTTTTACAACCCTTTCCTTATGCCTTATGAGGGCATATGGACATCATAAAGGGACTCTTCACTTAGGACTTTCCTCATAGGTCCGCTATCAAAGAGCGGCTCACACTCAGGCAGACCTCACTGTCCGTGTATTACATGGTTGGCCATTCACTTAAAGGATATGTCATACTGCAATTTATAGTACGTAGCTTTCTCTGATGGTAACAGCTGATTGCCAGAGATTTAGAAATCCAGAACACAATTGAGCCTGCTTAAAATAAAAAAGGGGTTCCCAGAATGAGATAATCCCTTTAAGGTACCAGAACCTCCCAATTTGTAAATTTTGTAACTTTATCTTTAAAATCCTTTCTCATCATTACCTCTAAACACTTATTAAATTCTAACAATTAAACATTAATTAAAAAATAATAATAAATTCTACCAATCCCAAAAGCATGTTGCCCTATAGTAATATACCATCATACTAAATATATAAATACTTGAATCCCCATGTAATTGAAGCAACAGCGCTGAACCTCTTGGTTTATTACAGGACATTTGTAGAACATATTATTAGAGGCCAATGGTTCCAATAAAGCATTAGTTTAAGGCAACATAAAAAAAAGCAATGAACTATATTCAACAAATGCAATACAGTAATGGGAAAAAAACAGTGATTTACAAAAACAATGTTTACAATGATCCACAAATGAGCCCTAAAAAAAGAAAAGCCATATTAAAAATAAAATACCTATCACCCAGCATTAAGCGATCAAGACATATTATAATGTTATTACATACATGTGCGAAATGGTTTGAAAATTCTTGCCAATTTTTTACTGCAAAAATGCAATTATTCCAATTTAAAACTTTTGTAGACTCTATTCAACGGAAAATAATGGAAGGGCCCCTAACACACAATACCCAATAAAAGATTTTGATCATATATTTGGTATTTTTTAAATATTTAGCAAATTTCAAAACATTTAAAGAACAAAGATGAGAATGGAAACCACTGGTTTACCAACACAAGTAGAAAGCATTTTCAGAATCATTATTCAAATATCCAAGTACAAAACTGTGAGAAAATGCATATGAATCCAAATGTATTAATAAAAATAAAAAAGTTACAAGAAAAACTTACCATGGTTTACAAAAATATAATCAGGGTTGTACCCTGTGCAACACCATCTCTTGATGCCCTCCTTTATGGTGTGCCATATAGTGCCCAAATAATATAATGATAGTATACTGTACATACAACCATACCATACAGTGCCCAGATACTATTGCTCTAAGGTGCCCCAAAAATGCTGCTCAACAGCTGCCTACATGACTCTGCTCAATCAATAAAATAGGAAATGCAGCTGAAACAGACAGACAGACAGACAGACAGACAGACAGACAGACAGACAGACAGACAGACAGACAGATAGATAGATAGATAGATAGATAGATAGATAGATAGATAGATAGATAGATAGATAGATAGATAGATAGATATGAGATAGATAGATAGATAGATAGATAGATAGATAGATAGATAGATAGATAGATAGATAGATAGATAGATAGATAGATAGATAGATAGATAGATAGATATGAGATAGATAGATAGATAGATAGATAGATAGATAGATAGATAGATAGAGATATGAGATAGATAGACAGATAGACAGATAGATAGATAGATAGATAGATAGATAGATAGATAGATAGATAGATAGATATGACTTAGATATTTAAATAGAGAAATAAATAAATAAATAAATACATAGACATAGATAGTGATAGATATGAGATATATAGTTAGATATACGGCATGTGACATAAGTAGAAATAATATAGATAGATAGATAGATAGATAGATAGATAGATAGATAGATAGATAGATAGATAGATAGATAGATAGATAGATAGATAGATAGATAGATAAGATGGATAGATAGATATTAGATAGATAGATAGATAGATAGATAGATAGATAGATAGATAGATAGATAGATAGATAGATAGATAGATAGATAGATAGATAGATAGATAGATAGATAGATGATAGATAGATAGATAGATAGATAGATAGATAGATAGATAGATAGATAGATAGATAGATAGATAGATAGATAGATATAGATAGATAGATAGATAGATAGATAGATAGATAGATAGATAGATAGATAGATAGATAGTCAACCACCTCCTGTCCATTCTCCTTGCACAACATTCTTTTGTTGTTTAGTTTACTTTCCTAGGGACATGAATTGTGAATATTAATCTGACAGATATAATGTACTTTTTATGCTGACTTTTGTTTTATGTTCTCCACATCACATATGATTTCTCGCACTTTCCCAGATGATCCGGCATCTTCTTTATTCTGTTTTTATTTAGCACAAAAATGTCAAATTAGTGAAGGATTACAGGAAATATGCAGAGCTTTAACCTGCTCATTTAAATGTACACTGTCTTTCAATGTAAATGTGAAGCAAAATATATTTATATTTCCGAACGAGGTTAGAAAGCACAGGTATTAAAAACGAAAAAAATAGTGTATCTGAGCTAAATAATGGGCAATATTCATTGAGATATTTGCAAGATGTACGGCAAGTGGCGTTAATAAGGCAGAGACCAGAAAAACATATAATAATGGGATAATGGAAAGGGGTGGCGCTTTCTTAAAGGGGCCTTAGCCTTACTTGGGGGAAGGTTTCTGCTGCAACAATCTACCTCCCAGCCAGAGGCAAAGAAACATAAATTCTGCCTCTTTTGCTAATCCTATTCGGCCTCCTGTAGGAAAACGAAGACAGACAAGGACTGGAGGTGTTGCCAAAAGCAACCAATCTAATTACTGCTTCCACAATCAGACCTGTCTTATAAAAATAAAAGATCTATCTATCTATCTAATATCTATCTATCTATCTATCTATCTATCTATCTATCTATCTATCTATCTATCTATCTATCTATCTATCTATCTATCTATCTATCTATCTATCTATCTCATATCTATCTATCTATCTATCTATCTATCTATCTATCTATCTATCTATCTATCTATCTATCTATCTATCTATCTATCTATCTATCTATCTATCTATCTGTCTGTCTGTCTATCTAATATTATCTATCTATCTATCTATCTATCTATCTATCTATCTATCTATCTATCTATCTATCTATCTATCTATCTATCTATCTATCTATCTATCTATCTCATATCTATCTATCTATCTATCTATCATCTATCTCATATCTATCTATCTATCTATCTATCTATCTATCTATCTATCTATCTATCTATCTATCTATCTATCTATCTATCTATCTATCTATCTATCTATCTATCTATCTCATATCTATCTATCTATCTATCTATCTATCTATCTATCTATCTATCTATCTATCTATCTATCTATCTATCTATCTATCTATCTATCTCATATCTATCTATCTATCTATTTATCTATCTATCGATCTTTATATCTTTCTATTTACGCCTCAATTGGATACAAGTATTTAGTGAACAAAACGCATTTGATTATATTAATTACCCAGGTGACCCTGCTGGTCTATAAATGAATGTCTTTTGTTATAATGTGCCTATAGCATTTCTTTAATTCATGATATGTTTTCATGCATTAGGTCACTCTGGGATCTGAACATATAACACATTATCATTATACTTTCAAGGGACTGATTGTTGTCCACGTCCTGCATGTAGCCGCAATCAAACTTCTCTTCTTTTGGCAACACAGCAAGAACAGAGGCAGTAGCTTCAGGGAGAAGGACAGATGGCGTTCTTGATATGATCTATCAGGCACAGTGCTCGGCGGTATAGCAGAACTTCTGATGGGGATAGGTGACAATACAAACATGAAATGAAATCTGCGCCTCTAAAGCAACACTAAAATATTCCATTTAGTTGTGATTATTATTTAGGATTATTTTATTAGTATCTATTTTGTGGATACTTTACTGTTTCACTTGTTTATGACTTTATTTTTGTTTATTATTTCATATCTTTATATAATTCTGAGAGCAGCATATAATTGTGAAATATAGGTTTAAATCATTAAATTCATTATTATTTTTTTAGTAAACTGCAGAGTAAATCCTGACGGGACTCCTTGACAGTAAGAGTCCTTTTAACCCCGCCCACACACCGTGATTGACAGCTTTCCAGGTACCAGTGTGTGTACACAGAAGGCTGTCAATCACTGTGTGTGGGCGGAGAAAACAGGACTGTCGTAGGAGTCCTGCCAGGATTTACTCCGCATTTTTCTCAGAAATCCTGCTCCAAATCATATAAACCTATATACAGTATCACAAAGCTCAGCTTCCCTCCCTCTATCCTATGCTCCTCTTAGTGAGGAATCAAATCACATAACAGGTTCGCTTTAAAGGGGTTGTCCACTTTTGAAAAACGATCAGCTAGCATAAAGATAGAGCTTTGCCAATTGGAATACTTATGGCACGAGTCATAAGGGACAGGGATGATGCTTTTTTTTTTTAACACCGTGGCTGCCTTAGGCTTCGTTCACATATCCATTAGGGCTCTATTCTAACGTTTCCGGTGTCGTTTTTGTCAGAATGGAGCCCAAACGGAAACCATAGGTTTCTGTTTCCATCACCCTTGATTTCAATGGTGACTGATCAGGTGCCAATGGTTTCCATTTGTGTCAGTTGTGCAAGGGTTTCGTCGACTATGGTATTTATTCCGTCAAAACGACGGAACCCTTGCACAGCTGAGACAAACGGAAACCATTGGGACCGGATCCTTCACCATTGAAATCAAGGGTGATGGAAACGGAAACCTATGGTTTCCATTTGTGTTAGTCAGGGCTCTATTCTGACGGAAACCTCTGACGGAATGTCGGAATAGAGCCATAACGTATATGGGAACGAAGCCTTAGATATTTTTTCTAATTTAATAGGAGACTTAGGGTTTCCTAAGTTTTATGTAAGTAAAGCATTAAGATATTATGCCACCAGGAGGAGCTGAGCAGAGTGATATCCAGATGTATCAAAATTTAAAGGGTAAATAAACTTCCCAAAAACTTCTGACGTCATTGTGACATGTCATAAGTCTTGATTGGTGGAGGTTCGAGCACTTAGACCCTCATTGATCAATAAAACAAAGCAGCAGAAGCGCTCGGGTGAGTGCTGTACCACTTAGTTTCTAATCGGCTTTGCTTGGAAAGCCTAGCGAGTGGTGTACAGACTCATAGACTCTGAGGAAAGCCAATTGGAAACAGGGCGGCACAGCGCTTTTGTCGCTTTGTTTTACATATTGGTAGGGGACTTAGCGCTTAGGACTTAGCGCTTGAACTTCCAACCAATCAAAACTTCTGACATGTCACTATGACATGTCAAAAGTATTTTTAATAGTTTTACTACCCTTTAACTTGACTCTGATAACTTGCTGCAGCATTGAAAGAGTCAAGTTAAATTTTCTTGCCACTGTGTATTGAATGTGTTAAGAGTCAAGTTAAAGACGGCTACATCTGTATTATTTTGTGGGAAAAGATCCAGTATAACGTGTTAATATACTGAAATTCCTGATCACTCTAGGCTTATGAGTCCAGTGGGAGGAGTCACTGATTGATTGGCATCCTTTCCTG
Organism: Rhinoderma darwinii; assembly: GCF_050947455.1. NCBI lineage: Eukaryota > Metazoa > Chordata > Amphibia > Anura > Rhinodermatidae > Rhinoderma > Rhinoderma darwinii. The sequence continues at coordinate 21,822,938 of NC_134696.1, forward strand.
TATAAGCATGTATCAATCACTGTGTAGGACCGCCTACTGGACTTATTAGTGAAATTCCTGATCACTCTAGGCTTATGAGTCCAGTGGGAGGAGTCACTGATTGATTGGCATCCTTTCCTGTATAAGCATGTATCAATCACTGTGTAGGACTGGATTCAGCTCACAATATAAAGTGATTTTTGTATTACAAGTTATATACTATCTCTTCCCACAAAACTATATATCACCCTTCTCAGCTCATCCGGCTCTATAACATTCTGCCCACAAATCGTGTTCAACGTAAGAGGTTTCTTTTACAGGTCCATATTACAGCCACAATACCTGGACCCAGTGGAGTTCAGTAGAGCTAAGGTGGTCTGGGTGTTGCAAGTTTGAGCCAAGTTTTATTGTTTTCATCATATGCTTTTTGGGTGCCTGCTATAAAATACTCTACCATAAACTGATGAACTGGTACAAGGGTGAACTTACACAAACTTACATGAAAGTTCATAAATGTTGTTTATTATATGTTTCACTTGCAATATAAATTATTTAATATTATTTAATAATTATTTAATATTCCATAAAATATAGACATAGAACAAGTTATTTTAAATAATTTATTTTTGGTTTAACCCAAAGCCAACATCCTCAAATAAGTCCTTATGCAGCTTCACAATGGAGGTTCATGACAATGAAGAGATGTACAGTGGTGCTTTGCAGAAGGATCTGAACTATAAAGTTTACATCAAACACAAGAGCCCTACAGCTCCCATTAGGTGTAACAAAGATTGGATAAGTTGGGTTTTTACCAGTCTGATCCCTTCCTTACCCCCTGAGAAGAGATCTTGCAGCTTCTTATATCTTTCCATTGTAATCATATGCCACTTGGACATGTTAATGGAGGAGTCAAGGAAGATATGATATGACTATGGCCAGTTCTTTGCAACTTTTGCCTAAAGTTTTTTTTCACACTTTAGACTACCACAAGATTTGCTATAAATGACTGATCGGTAGAGTTCCGTCTCTGGGGCACCCACATATCAGGGGAATGGGGATCCCTTAACCTCTGTTATGCAAGTGGTGGTAGAGGAGACACCAAATTGAGAAGCTTTCTTGGTTGTTCCCTCAACTCCCACAGACCTCAATGGCGAGGGCTGTGCACATGTGTGGCCAACTCTCTATTCATCCTCCTCCTAGGTGCCACCTTAGCTTGCCCAATAGGGATCAGGAGACCTCTGTTCTACTAATATGGTGGGATCCCAGAGGTAAGCCCCACATATGAGACTGCGGATATACCACATATGTCTAAAATGGGAAAACCCTTTTAAAGCCAATTGTAAAAACCAATAAAAACATGACATTGAGATGTCAAGTTCTTGAAAATGAGATACATTTCAGATCAAAATGTTTATTTTTGGTAGATGGATTATTCATGCTCTACATTTCAACTCAACTGATCACCAGCACACTGATGTGAAATCTCTGTAATTGTCACGTACAAAGAATTTGATGATCAATTGTTGGCTGATTGTCTAAATACAAGAGTTATGTCGTCCTAAGTTAAAAAATATTCAGTAAAACAGATTAGTAGTATCTCATCTTATGCACCCGAGACAATGAGGGAGATTTAATAATAATGTGCTAAAGATAAACCGTATAAAATTAGACCAGACAGGCAAAAACTGCTCCAAATTTATTACAGTGGCACACACTTTATAATAAATTTGGCGCATCTCGTTAGACGTCAATATACATCAACTTTCTATCAATATTTTTACAAAAATGGGGCCTATTAACTGTGACTTTTTTTAGACACTTTTTAAAACTGTCTAGGAAGGTGCAAAAAATGTCTCAAACACATAATAAATTTGGCGCATACCATATACGCCATTTTTTTTTGCCCAATTTGTACCTGAATTCTGGAGCTATGGCTTAGTAAATTCCCTCATTATGTAACATTTAAAACAACGGCTGTCACACGGACGCATGTATTTCAATGGGACCGTCCACAAGTCTATGTGGATCCGTGAAAACGGGACACGGACAACGTTTTTCACGTCTGAGTTACCCCACATTCGTCTGAATAACAATGCTGGATTCACACATGTCGTTTTTGGTGAAGTTTTTATGCAGCTTTTGAGCCAAAGCCACGTGTGGATGCAACAAGTTTATCAGTCTTTCCTTTATGCTTTATTGTCCACTTCTGGCTCAAAAAGTGCATCATAACTGCATTTAGGATTCAAGCCTTAAGGCCCCTTTACATGGGCCAATTATCGGGCAAACATGCGTCCGATCAACGAGCTGTCCCTTGTCGGGCCGTGTAAGAGGATCTTTTATTAGGCTTTTTGACCAACCCGAAAAATTCTGCATGACCATATTTATTTTTAATTTTTTGTTGTCTACTTTATAGATTTGCTGTAATGTCTTTCATGTCCATCAATCTCTGTGTCACAATTCTAAATTCAAATAATACACTTGGCTTTTCTATTACATTGGATTCCATTGTTCAAGCAGACCAAGAACAAACTCTACCCTTAGATCTGCAATGGACAAATCTCATGAGGATAAAAAGACCCGTAAAAAGGTTCTACATGTTGCGCTTTAATCATGAAACCTCGCTAGACATGGCCATCACAATGTAATACAATGCATTTCAATAGTGTTTCACTGTCTAAGGTTCCCGCTGTCCCATAATAAGAAATACTGGGGGGCTTTGTAGAGGTTCTCCGGAGGCAAGTTTAAAGAGCTCAAAGAATAGGCTATAGTATCGGACATAATTTAGTTAAGTGCTGATTTTGGGATCATGGCTGCGGGGTAAACACAAAGAGCAGGGGTCGCAACAGTAGATGGACCCCTTGGTTTTATATAGCTAAGCATAGATTGCCCCCGTATGTCTCTCCAATAATCCACCAGTAATGGATTTCATTAAATGCAATCTAATAGCGATTAGAAAGCAGCCTTTAAGGGGACAATGAGCCCCTTCACCTACTGGACCCTGTGCAACTGCACAGGTTACACATATGGTATGTTTGCCCCTACCCGGTTGTGTGGTGATAAATATAAAAATATTTATCCAATACAGTGAAAGTTGTAGCGGGAAAAAAGTTAAAAAAATTTTTTGCCACTTCAGCCCCCCAAAAATATAAAAAGTGAAGAAAAAGTGATGAAAATGCCAGACATTCCCCAAAATGGTACTAACAAAAACTACATTTTTGCACGTACAAAAAGACGCCTTACACAGCTATAACAAAAAGTTACAGTAGTCACAATATAGCGATTCAAAACCATTTTTGTTTCTATCCAACGTTTTTTTTGAAGGTACTAAAACATAACAAAAACGATATAAATTAGGTTTTACAGTGATCATACTGATGTGCAGAATAAAGGTAATGTGTCATTTTCACCATAAAGTGAACACCCATTACATCACACATAATATTAAATAGTACCATTAGAAAGTACAGCTTGTCCCGCAAAAATGAAGCCCTCATATGGTTGTGTCAACGAAAAGTTTTAAAAAGTTATGACCTTTTGAATTCGGGGAGGAAAAAGCAAAAGCATAAAAGCAAAAATTAGTCTGGTCCTGAAAGGGTTAACAGATTTTAAAGCGTTACTACCAACGGACCCAAAATTGAATGCTAAGGCACCTATAAGGTACGGTAACAGACAATAGTTAGTGGACACTTTTTCTTCCACTAAATGGCCCCCAGTCATCTACACAGATTGATCAGGACTTGAATTAATTGTTATACATGTTATACTACTAACACCTCCCCCGACCCTTTTCCCTCTGAGTACGGGGGCTTGATTATCATCTTGTAGATATTGAAGCTTTCGACCTTTAGATATGTCTATACTATATTTTTCCAGAATTATTATTATTTTTTTTTACTGTACATAGGGTTTAATATTCCAGTTTCTTTAAAACGCCCTCAGAATTTTCTTTCATTTTCTTGCCCAGGAATACAATAAAGTAAGAGCTCACTGTAGTAAACTTAGTTGTGTTTATACATATACACCATTGTATTGGGTTTTATAGCAACAAAAATTACGGTCCAATAAAATAAAGCCATAGAAAGGAGAATTTTAAAGAAAAAGTAAAATATTACTAAAAAAATATGAGTCAACAAACACAAGCCCATCCACTTACCGTAACTACACTTAAAAATTTTCCGTTGAATAGATACAATTGTTTTAAAAATCTGATTTATCAGGATTATTTGTAGGTTAAAGAATTTTTTAATGCAAGAATGTGTAACCAACCAGTAACCGTCAGGAGGCAGCGTCTATATTCTGTATATGTGTATTTACTCTGTACCTGAATTAACGAAACACATCATGCCTTATGTAAAGAAAAACTATTGTGCAATAAGTTGTAGCGTTGGCCATTGCAACCAATCAGATCACTTCTTTTATTTCAAGGTTAACTCTGGAAAAATAAAAGGTGAGATTTGATTGGTTGCTTTAGGCACATTTAAATATTTTTTTTAGAACAGCGTTTTATGCACGGGGCCCGGTGTGTCCAAAAACAGAAATTAAAAAAAGAATCCACATTTTGTTATATCTTGATCAACAAATATCAGCGCATGTTGATATATAATTGATTAACCTATTATCTTATTTTTGTTCAGCAGAGAGGATGTAAAGTACTTCACTAAAGGTCACTGCCACTAGATGGCGCTTTAGAATATTGTACTAAAAGTGCTTTGCGTGGCTGTATGTGGCTAATGGATATTTTTCTACTTAACAGCGCACCATGTGGTTAGGTGTGGTATTGCAGTCAATCATTAGTTGAAGAAATAGTATGTTGCATGGCCAAAACAAAGTAACTAAATCCCAAAGGGTTAAATCACATATTCACACTACATGTTTCAATAAATATGATGAGGTGGAGGTGTAGGAATCACAAATAAAAAAGAAACCTGCTTAAAAAAAATCTGTCTGTAACAGAAAATTACTGTCATGAGTAACAACTAATTTGCTGCTGAGATCAGTTCTACTCTTCTATCAAATCTATAAAAAAAAGAACTTTCAGGAAATTTTTTGTTGCTCAGACTCCATCTTATATTGAGCTTATTTTTCATCTACTTCACACTAGACAGTTCTAAGAAAGCTCATCTCCAGCAGCTCAGCAAAATTCACAGGAAAAAAAACAGCTGATTGTCAGGATGGAAACTTCTCTAGATGGGTCCTTTGTTAAAAGTTAGTTTTTGAGTCATCTTTGGGTGAAGTTTGCCTCCAATTATACAAACTGGAGAACTCTGTTACAGGTTAGGACTTTAAACTAGCACTCGCTAATAAAAAGTTACACATGACGCCACAGTGGGTTGTGACACATTTTTAATCTTTTATCATAAGGGGATATTTATTGTCCTGCTTTGGATATTTTTTGCTAGAAGGGTTCCCCTTTTTGTTATAAGATTCCCTCCAATAATAACCTTTTCACATAGTGTCCTACTGCTGGGAACTGCAGCTATAATCTGTGATGGTACCTGCCAGCAAGTGTTCAGTTTCCCTGCAGCACCACCGCAGGAGAAAATAAGTATTACATATTTCAAATTGAAAACAATGGGCTGCCCATATAATGCACAGACATGTTGGGTTCTCCAAAGCTAAAGATGCTTTTTGTAGTCACCCTCTGCTCTGGTTTATAGATGAGGAGATTCTACCCTTTGCTTTATTCTCTCCATTCATGTTCATAGCTGCATGCAAATTCCTATTGGTTGCCCTTGAAAACAGACAGTGATTAGGCTCCACCCCACGGTCAGACATGTGACCTCACAGCTGAGCATAAGCTCCACCCCACTGTCAGACATGATCCAACAGCTTAACTCTAGCTGTGTAACTGTTATTTGAGCTCCCACAATGCACTGCTCTCTCATAACAGGAAACCAGCAGAAATCTGCATTTAGCTTTTTTAAAAATTGGAAAAACTCAAAAATAGATATAAATTAAATAATTTATAAAATTACTCAAAAAAAATGATGGTGATCTTACTGTGAAATTCTGCCAAATTTGATTAAGTAGTTTCCCATATTGTTTGCAACAATTTTATTTTGCTCAAAAGCATCTAAAATAAAATTAAAAAAAGGAAATGTTGTTTCTACAGTTCTATGCAGCCCTATGTATCTCCATGGTTACAGACTACAAAAAACCCTGTGTAGTCTGATTCTGAGGTTAGATTGATTTCTCATTATTGTTTTATACAGAAAGACTTTGAGCTTCTAGTATTGAGATAACCTAAATATACAGTTATTAGTTATTCTTCTGACATTGTTGTTAATTTGATGGTTGCTGAAATGTATTTGTTGATCAAGAAAATACAAAGGTGCATAATCTAAAACAATAAAATGATGTATATTACAAATGATGGCATAGGAATAATATAAGAAGTGCCTTGTTTCTAAAGTGAGATTCCTTACTAAAAATTCTAATTCTCATTTTCAGTACAATGAAAATGTTTCATGACTTGAGATACATATTAACTGTTATTGTATCATCATTAAAAAATATTGTGTTCTATATCAAACACATTGATGGTTTTTATTTCAGCTCTAAACTTACATTTGTTATCTTGCATTGATAATGAAGCTGCTACGTATGCTGACTAGAAATAAATAATAATTGGACCTGTGTTCAGTTTATCCATTATATTTTATATCGTTTATTTTTATTATTATTTTTTATTTCTAAATATCTTTGGAGTTTTTAATTGAATTGCTTGTACATTATTTTAATTTTGAATAGCAGAAAGATATATATAAGATATATGGATAAACAGATAGACAGACAGACAGATAGATAGATGATAGATAGATAGATAGATAGATAGATAGATAGATAGATAGATAGATAGATAGATAGATAGATAGATAGATAGATAGATAGATAGATAGATATGAGATACAAGATAGATAGATAGATAGATAGATAGATAGATAGATAGATAGATAGATAGATAGATAGATAGATAGATAGATAGATAGATAGATAGATAGATAGATAGATAGATAGATCGCATCGTTGCCGCAAGTGCCCTCTGGGCTGAATTTTATCACAGGGTATATTAGGGAATTGGGGCATCATATATATATATTATTTATTTAGATAATTCCTTTAAGGTTGAGTATAATAATGCCTACATTTAAAGTGGACATTTCAGCTGAGGTTAGTAAATAGTTATAGAGTTTAGATTCCCTGATGATATTTTTTCCTTGGTACTTCATATTGTTGACATGGTCTTAAAGTGCAATAGATTTCACCCTAACCAATTATTGCATTGCTATCCTAGCTTGTTAATAAATATAAACTTACCATGTTTAGTTGCTGGAAGTTATTAAAAAATGTTTTAAAAAACTTGACTTCTTAAAGGGAACATCCACCTTTTTACACCGTGTCGTTTTTAGGTTTTTAGGTCCAACATTCTGTGTTGATAAACCTCTTAATATATCTTTATAGGGGTCCAATATCTGTTTTTCTTGCAGAGCTTCAAATCTATTGCATGGACATAGTTTAATTATACAATTTTGGCTGCCTGCAGCCACCACTAGAGGGAGCTAATGAACTTATTGCATACTGTATTATTTATTAGTTCAATGTATAAACAGTATGCAGTATTATCCTAAGCTCCCTCTAGTGGTGTATGCAGGCAAAGCAATCAGAATTTTATCGTTAAACTCTATGGCTATACAGGGGATTTCAACAATTTTTCTCAGGAAAAATGGACCTCCATACCACTATAAATATATATAAAGAAATTAATCTTTACAAATTTTAGAGCTATTTATAAAAAACAATTGAAAATGGTGTTTGAGGCTGGACATTCCTTTTAACACTTCCTCCAGGCTGACCAATAAGAGAAAGCTAAGAGTTTAACTTCCTCTAAGTGTAAAAACTGTATCATCTTAGAGGGTGCAGTGATTGGCACCAATACCCAAAACATCACGGTAGCTTACACGGGCCTATATGATAAAACAACACTGAACACAAATAATAATACACAAACAATAAAATATAACATGATATAACATCTTGGCATTGATTCAAGATGAACAAACTACAGAAAATTCTAGGAGTAAAGTTGGTCTCTCACCTATTGCCATTGAATGACGTCTTATACGCTCCGGTTTGGTGTAACGCCTCGTCTGTGTAGACAGGTATGGGGGTCCTTACACACTCATGGGAACATTGCAGGGTTTCATTGTATGCAGTGAATATATCCATGTTGCTGGGCACACGAGCTGGTGTAAAGTCTGTCAGGTTTTGGCAGCTCTCTTCTTGTTGAGTAATTTTCCTCTGGTGGCTGTTCCTCCTGGCATTTCCACTTTGTGCACAGCTATAGCAGCGGGGAAAAACATGGCCATTAATTAGCCTCAGGTTTATTTAGTAGGTTAAGCAAATATACAGTATCATTGTGGTGACATTGTGCCATGACTTACTGGAACAGTGATGGGACAACCAGGTCCGACATCAACAGAAGTCAAAGATGGTTAAATGCCATGGACTATTGGGTTGGAGTTGGCTTTGGGGATCTGGGTAAAACTTCTCTACACTTGTCTAGGAGAAGGTTGGGTAGTCCAAGCCCTGAGGACAACCCACCATACTTTTGGGTTATTTTGCCCACAGTAGCTGCGGGCCACCACAAAGAACATCATGGTCTCATTGTGTGGCACCTATTAAGCTGGCATGTACAGTACAATATAACAGATTTGTCATTATGGTTTTCAACATTGCTTAACACCATGTGTCAATGCTTGCTTCATAGTCGGGGCATACAAAGAGGGAAGAGGGTCCAATAGCAAAAATCTAAATAATGTCTGCCTTCTGATGCTTCTTCATGCCATCAAAAACCCTTCCATCCCTGTAAGGAATATCAGATACTTATTCCTTATAAGGGATTTCGGCACTTGTGGGGGGCGTGGCCCAGAGCCAAGGAGGCTTGGCTTGGCCTGATGGCATGGGTGCTTTTGGGCCTCTGGGTTGCTCCCTCTGCAGGAGCGGTGCTGCAGTGACGGTGACCACCACGCGGTGCTGCAACCGATAGAGTAGGGATC